>NW_027675562.1:337500-430000 GCF_965601325.2 Salmo salar | reverse complement strand
GTGTGTGTGTTGTCGGTGTGTGTGTGTGTTGTCGGTGTGTGTGTGTGTATGTGTTGTCGGTGTGTGTGTGTGTGTGTGTGTGTTGTCGGTGTGTGTGTGTGTGTGTTGTCGGTGTGTGTGTGTGTGTGTTGTCGGTATGTGTGTGTGTGTTTGTGTTGTCGGTGTGTGTGTGTGTGTTGTCGGTGTGTGTGTGTGTTGTCGGTGTGTGTGTGTGTGTTGTCGGTGTGTGTGTGTGTGTGTTGTCGGTGTGTGTGTGTGTGTGTTGTCGGTGTGTGTGTGTGTTGTCGGTGTGTGTGTGTGTGTGTGTGTGTGTGTGTTGTCGGTGTGTGTGTGTGTGTTGTCGATGTGTGTGTGTGTGTGTTGTCGGTGTGTGTGTGTGTGTTGTCGGTGTGTATGTGTGTGTGTTGTCAGTGTGTGTGTGTGTGTGTTGTCGGTGTGTGTGTGTTTATGTGTTGTCGGTGTGTGTGTGTGTGTGTTGTCGCTGTGTGTGTGTGTGTTGTCGGTGTGTGTGTGTGTTGTCGGTGTGTGTGTGTGTGTTGTCGGTGTGTGTGTGTGTGTGTTGTCGGTTTGTGTGTGTGTGTGTGTGTTGTCGGTGTGTGTGTGTGTGTTGCCGGTGTGTGTGTGTGTTGTCGGTGTGTGTGTGTGGGTTGTCGGTGTGTGTGTGTGTTGTCGGTGTGTGTGTGTGTGTGTGTGTGTGTTGTCGGTGTGTGTGTGTTGTCGGTGTGTGTGTGTGTGTGTGTGTTTGTTGTCGGTGTGTGTGTGTGTGTGTTGTCGGTGTGTGGGTGTGTGTGTTGTCAGTGTGTGTGTGTGTGTGTGTGTGTTGTCGGTGTGTGTGTGTGTGTGTTGTCGGTGTGTGTGTGTGTGTGTTGTCGGGGTGTGTGTGTGTGTTGTCGGTGTGTGTGTGTGTGTGTTGTCAGTGTGTGTGTGTGTTGCTGGTGTTTGTGTGTGTGTGTGTTGTCGGTGTGTGTGTGTGTGTTGTCAGTGTGTGTGTGTGTGTGTTGTCGGTTTGTGTGTGTGTGTGTGTGTTGTCGGTGTGTGTGTGTTGCCGGTGTGTGTGTGTGTTGTCGGTGTGTGTGTGTGTGTTGTCGGTGTGTGTGTGTGTTGTCGGTGTGTGTGTGTGTGTGTGTGTGTTGTCGGTGTGTGTGTGTTGTCGGTGTGTGTGTGTGTGTGTGTTGTCGGTGTGTGTGTGTGTGTGTTGACGGTGTGTGTGTGTGTGTTGTCGGTGTGTGTGTGTGTGTGTGTGTGTTGTCGGTGTGTATGTGTGTGTGTTGTCAGTGTGTGTGTGTCTGTGTTGTCGGTGTGTGTGTGTTTATGTGTTGTCGGTGTGTGTGTGTGTGTGTTGTCGGTGTGTGTGTGTGTGTTGTCGGTGTGTGTGTGTGTTGTCGGTGTGTGTGTGTGTTGTCGGTGTGTGTGTGTGTGTGTGTTGTCGGTGTGTGTGTGTGTGTGTGTGTTGTCGGTGTGTGTGTGTGTGTGTGTTGTCGGTGTGTGTGTGTGTTGTCGGTGTGTGTGTGGGTGTGTGTGTGTTGTGTGTGTGTGTGTTGTCGGTGTGTGTGTGTGTGTTGTCGGTGTGTGTGTGTGTGTGTGTTGTCGGTGTGTGTGTGTGTGTGTTGTCGGTGTGTGTGTGTGTGTTTGTGTTGTCGGTGTGTGTGTGTGTGTGTTGTGTGTGTGTGTGTTGTCGGTGTGTGTGTGTGTTGTCGGTGTGTGTGTGTGTGTGTGTTGTCGGTGTGTGTGTGTGTGTGTTGTCGGTGTGTGTGTGTGTGTGTTGTCGGTGTGTGTGTTTGTGTGTGTGTGTGTGTTGTCGGTGTGTGTGTGGGTGTTGTCGGTGTGTGTGTGTGTGTGTTGTCGGTGTGTGTGTGTGTGTGTGTTGTCGGTGTGTATGTGTGTGTGTTGTCAGTGTGTGTGTGTGTGTGTGATGTCGGTGTGTGTGTGTTTATGTGTTGTCGGTGTGTGTGTGTGTGTGTTGTCGGTGTGTGTGTGTGTGTTGTCGGTGTGTGTGTGTGTGTGTTGTCGGTTTGTGCGTGTGTGTGTGTGTTGTCGGTGTGTGTGTGTTGTCGGTGTGTGTGTGTGTTGTTGGTGTGTGTGTGTGTGTTGTCGGTGTGTGTGTGTGTTGTCGGTGTGTGTGTGTGAGTGTGTGTGTGTGTGTTGTCGGTGTGTGTGTGTTGTCGGTGTGTGTGTGTGTGTGTGTTGTTGGTGTGTGTGTGTGTGTGTGTTGTCGGTGTGTGTGTGTCTGTTGTCGGTGTGTGTGTGTGTGTTGTCGGTGTGTGTGTGTGTGTGTGTGTGTGTGTGTTGTCGGTGTGTATGTGTGTGTGTTGTCAGTGTGTGTGTGTCTGTGTTGTCGGTGTGTGTGTGTTTATGTGTTGTCGGTGTGTGTGTGTGTGTGTTGTCGGTGTGTGTGTGTGTGTTGTCGGTGTGTGTGTGTGTTGTCGGTGTGTGTGTGTGTTGTCGGTGTGTGTGTGTGTGTGTGTTGTCGGTGTGTGTGTGTGTGTGTGTGTTGTCGGTGTGTGTGTGTGTGTGTGTTGTCGGTGTGTGTGTGTGTTGTCGGTGTGTGTGTGGGTGTGTGTGTGTTGTGTGTGTGTGTGTTGTCGGTGTGTGTGTGTGTGTTGTCGGTGTGTGTGTGTGTGTTGTCGGTGTGTGTGTGTGTGTGTTGTCGGTGTGTGTGTGTGTGTGTTGTCGGTGTGTGTGTGTTATCGGTGTGTGTGTGTGTGTGTGTGTGTTGTCGGTGTGTGTGGGTGTGTGTGTGTGTGTTGTCGGTGTGTGTGTGTGTGTGTTGTCGGTGTGTGTGTGTGTGTGTGTTGTCGGTGTGTGTGTGTTGTCGGTGTGTGTGTGTGTGTGTGTTGTGGGTGTGTTGTCGGTGTTTGTGTGTGTGTGTGTTGTCGGTGTGTACGTGTGTGTTTTGTCGGTGTGTGTGTGTGTGTTGTCGGTGTGTGTGTGTGTGTTGTGTGTGTGTGTGTTGTCGGTGTGTGTGTGTGTTGTCGGTGTGTGTGTGTGTGTGTGTGTTGTCGGTGTGTGTGTGTGTGTTGTCGGTGTGTGTGTGTGTGTGTGTTGTCGGTGTGTGTGTGTTGTCGGTGTGTGTGTGTGTGTTGTCGGTGTGTGTGTGTGTGTGTGTTGTCGGTGTGTGTGTGTGTGTTGTCGGTGTGTGTGTGTGTGTTGTCGGTGTGTGTGTGTGTGTTGTCGGTGTGTTTGTGTGTGTGTTGTCGCTGTGTGTGTGTGTGTGTTGTCGGTGTGTGTGTGTGGGTGTTGTGTGTGTGTGTGTTGTCGGTGTGTGTGTGTTGTCGGTGTGTGTGTGTGTATGTGTTGTCGGTGTGTGTGTGTGTGTGTGTGCTGTCGGTGTGTGTGTGTGTGTGTTGTCGGTGTGTGTGTGTGTGTGTTGTCGGTATGTGTGTGTGTGGTGCTGGTGTTTGTGTGTGTGTGTGTTTTCGGTGTGTGTGTGTGTGTTGTCGGTGTGTGTGTGTGTGTGTGTGTGTGTGTGTGTGTGTTGTCGGTGTGTGTGTGTGTTGTCGGTGTGTGTGTGTGTGTGTTGTCGGTGTGTGTGTGTGTGTTGTCGGTGTGTTTGTGTGTGTGTGTGGTCGGTGTGTGTGTGTGTGTGTGTGTGTGTGTTGTCGGTGTGTGTGTGTTGTGTGTGTGTGTGTTGTCGGTGTGTGTGTGTGTTGTCGGTGTGTGTGTGTGTGTGTGTTGTCGGTGTGTGTGTGTGTGTGTGTTGTCGGTGTGTGTGTGTGTGTTGTCGGTGTGTGTGTGTGTGTTGTCGGTGTGTGTGTGTGTGTTGTCGGTGTGTTTGTGTGTGTGTTGTCGCTGTGTGTGTGTGTGTGTTGTCGGTGTGTGTGTGTGGGTGTTGTGTGTGTGTGTGTTGTCGGTGTGTGTGTGTTGTCGGTGTGTGTGTGTGTATGTGTTGTCGGTGTGTGTGTGTGTGTGTGTGCTGTCGGTGTGTGTGTGTGTGTGTTGTCGGTGTGTGTGTGTGTGTGTTGTCGGTATGTGTGTGTGTGGTGCTGGTGTTTGTGTGTGTGTGTGTTGTCGGTGTGTGTGTGTGTGTTGTCGGTGTGTGTGTGTGTGTGTGTGTGTGTGTGTGTGTTGTCGGTGTGTGTGTGTGTTGTCGGTGTGTGTGTGTGTGTGTTGTCGGTGTGTGTGTGTGTGTTGTCGGTGTGTTTGTGTGTGTGTGTGGTCGGTGTGTGTGTGTGTGTGTGTGTGTGTGTGTTGTCGGTGTGTGTGTGTTGTGTGTGTGTGTGTTGTCGGTGTGTGTGTGTGTTGTCGGTGTGTGTGTGTGTGTTGTCGGTGTGTGTGGGTGTTGTCGGTGTGTGTGTGTGTGTGTTGTCGGTGTGTGTGTGTGTGTTGTCGGTGTGTGTGTGTGTTGTCGGTGTGTGTGTGTGTGTGTGTGTGTGTTGTGTGTGTGTGTGTTGTCGGTGTGTGTGTGTGTGTGTTGTCGGTGTGTGTGTGTGTGTTGTCGGTGTGTGTGTGTGTGTTGTCGGTGTGTGTGTGTGTTGTCGGTGTGTGTGTGTGTGTGTGTGTGTTGTCGGTGTGTGTGTGTTATCGGTGTGTGTGTTGTGTGTGTGTGTGTTGTCGGTGTGTGTGTGTGTGTGTTGTCGGTGTGTGTGTGTGTGTTGTCGGTGTGTGTGTGTGTTGTCGGTGTGTGTGTGTGTGTGTGTGTTGTCGGTGTGTGTGTGTGTTGTCGGTGTGTGTGTGTGTGTGTGTGTGTGTGTGTTGTCGGTGTATGTGTGTGTGTTGTCGGTGTGTGTGTGTGTGTGTTGTCGGTGTGTGTGTGTGTGTGTGTTGTCGGTGTGTATGTGTGTGTGTTGTCGGTGTGTGTGTGTGTGTTGTCGGTGTGTGTGTGTGTGTGTGTGTGTGTGTTGTCGGTGTGTGTGTGTGTGTGTGTTTGTGTTGTCGGTGTGTGTGTGTGTGTGTTGTGTGTGTGTTGTCGGTGTGTGTGGGTGTTGTCGGTGTGTGTGTGTGTGTGTTGTTGGTGTGTGTGTGTGTGTTGTCGGTGTGTGTGTGTGTTGTCGGTGTGTGTGTGTGTGTGTGTGTGTGTTGTGTGTGTGTGTGTTGTCGGTGTGTGTGTGTGTGTGTTGTCGGTGTGTGTGTGTGTGTTGTCGGTGTGTGTGTGTGTGTGTTGTCGGTGTGTGTGTGTGTGTGTGTGTTGTCGATGTGTGCGTGTGTGTTTTGTCGGTGTGTGTGTGTGTGTGTTGTCGGTGTGTGTGTGTGTGTTGTGTGTGTGTGTGTTGTGTGTGTGTGTGTTGTCGGTGTGTGTGTGTGTGTGTGTGTGTTGTCGGTGTGTGTGTGTGTGTTGTCGGTGTGTGTGTGTGTGTGTGTGTGTTGTCGGTGTGTGTGTGTTGTCGGTGTGTGTGTGTGTGTTGTCGGTGTGTGTGTGTGTGTGTGTGTTGTCGGTGTGTGTGTGTGTGTGTTGTCGGTTTGTGTGTGTGTGTTGTCGGTGTGTGTGTGTTGTTGGTGTGTTTGTGTGTGTGTGTTGTCGCTGTGTGTGTGTGTGTGTTGTCGGTGTGTGTGTGTGTGTGTTGTGTGTGTGTGTGTTGTCGGTGTGTGTGTGTGTTGTCGGTGTGTGTGTGTGTATGTGTTGTCGGTGTGTGTGTGTGTGTGTGTGTGTTGTCGGTGTGTGTGTGTGTGTGTTGTCGGTGTGTGTGTGTGTGTGTTGTCGGTATGTGTGTGTGTGTTTGTGTTGTCGGTGTGTGTGTGTGTGTTGTCGGTGTGTGTGTGTGTTGTCGGTGTGTGTGTGTGTGTTGTCGGTGTGTGTGTGTGTGTGTTGTCGGTGTGTGTGTGTGTGTGTTGTCGGTGTGTGTGTGTGTTGTCGGTGTGTGTGTGTGTGTGTGTGTGTGTGTGTTGTCGGTGTGTGTGTGTGTGTTGTCGATGTGTGTGTGTGTGTGTTGTCGGTGTGTGTGTGTGTGTTGTCGGTGTGTATGTGTGTGTGTTGTCAGTGTGTGTGTGTGTGTGTTGTCGGTGTGTGTGTGTTTATGTGTTGTCGGTGTGTGTGTGTGTGTGTTGTCGCTGTGTGTGTGTGTGTTGTCGGTGTGTGTGTGTGTTGTCGGTGTGTGTGTGTGTGTTGTCGGTGTGTGTGTGTGTGTGTTGTCGGTTTGTGTGTGTGTGTGTGTGTGTTGTCGGTGTGTGTGTGTGTGTTGCCGGTGTGTGTGTGTGTTGTCGGTGTGTGTGTGTGGGTTGTCGGTGTGTGTGTGTGTTGTCGGTGTGTGTGTGTGTGTGTGTGTGTGTTGTCGGTGTGTGTGTGTTGTCGGTGTGTGTGTGTGTGTGTGTGTTTGTTGTCGGTGTGTGTGTGTGTGTGTTGTCGGTGTGTGGGTGTGTGTGTTGTCAGTGTGTGTGTGTGTGTGTGTGTTGTCGGTGTGTGTGTGTGTGTGTTGTCGGTGTGTGTGTGTGTGTGTTGTCG
Organism: Salmo salar; assembly: GCF_965601325.2. Lineage (NCBI taxonomy): Eukaryota > Metazoa > Chordata > Actinopteri > Salmoniformes > Salmonidae > Salmo > Salmo salar. The sequence continues at coordinate 423,624 of NW_027675562.1, read as the reverse complement.
GGGTGTGTGTGTGTGTTGTCGGTGTGTGTGTGTGTGTGTTGTCAGTGTGTGTGTGTGTTGCTGGTGTTTGTGTGTGTGTGTGTTGTCGGTGTGTGTGTGTGTGTTGTCAGTGTGTGTGTGTGTGTGTTGTCGGTTTGTGTGTGTGTGTGTGTGTTGTCGGTGTGTGTGTGTTGCCGGTGTGTGTGTGTGTTGTCGGTGTGTGTGTGTGTGTTGTCGGTGTGTGTGTGTGTTGTCGGTGTGTGTGTGTGTGTGTGTGTGTTGTCGGTGTGTGTGTGTTGTCGGTGTGTGTGTGTGTGTGTGTTGTCGGTGTGTGTGTGTGTGTGTTGACGGTGTGTGTGTGTGTGTTGTCGGTGTGTGTGTGTGTGTGTGTGTGTGTTGTCGGTGTGTATGTGTGTGTGTTGTCAGTGTGTGTGTGTCTGTGTTGTCGGTGTGTGTGTGTTTATGTGTTGTCGGTGTGTGTGTGTGTGTGTTGTCGGTGTGTGTGTGTGTGTTGTCGGTGTGTGTGTGTGTTGTCGGTGTGTGTGTGTGTTGTCGGTGTGTGTGTGTGTGTGTGTTGTCGGTGTGTGTGTGTGTGTGTGTGTTGTCGGTGTGTGTGTGTGTGTGTGTTGTCGGTGTGTGTGTGTGTTGTCGGTGTGTGTGTGGGTGTGTGTGTGTTGTGTGTGTGTGTGTTGTCGGTGTGTGTGTGTGTGTTGTCGGTGTGTGTGTGTGTGTGTGTTGTCGGTGTGTGTGTGTGTGTGTTGTCGGTGTGTGTGTGTGTGTTTGTGTTGTCGGTGTGTGTGTGTGTGTGTTGTGTGTGTGTGTGTTGTCGGTGTGTGTGTGTGTTGTCGGTGTGTGTGTGTGTGTGTGTTGTCGGTGTGTGTGTGTGTGTGTTGTCGGTGTGTGTGTGTGTGTGTTGTCGGTGTGTGTGTTTGTGTGTGTGTGTGTGTTGTCGGTGTGTGTGTGGGTGTTGTCGGTGTGTGTGTGTGTTGTCGGTGTGTGTGTGTGTGTGTGTTGTCGGTGTGTATGTGTGTGTGTTGTCAGTGTGTGTGTGTGTGTGTGATGTCGGTGTGTGTGTGTTTATGTGTTGTCGGTGTGTGTGTGTGTGTGTTGTCGGTGTGTGTGTGTGTGTTGTCGGTGTGTGTGTGTGTGTGTTGTCGGTTTGTGTGTGTGTGTGTGTGTTGTCGGTGTGTGTGTGTTGTCGGTGTGTGTGTGTGTTGTTGGTGTGTGTGTGTGTGTTGTCGGTGTGTGTGTGTGTTGTCGGTGTGTGTGTGTGAGTGTGTGTGTGTGTGTTGTCGGTGTGTGTGTGTTGTCGGTGTGTGTGTGTGTGTGTGTTGTTGGTGTGTGTGTGTGTGTGTGTTGTCGGTGTGTGTGTGTCTGTTGTCGGTGTGTGTGTGTGTGTTGTCGGTGTGTGTGTGTGTGTGTGTGTGTGTGTGTTGTCGGTGTGTATGTGTGTGTGTTGTCAGTGTGTGTGTGTCTGTGTTGTCGGTGTGTGTGTGTTTATGTGTTGTCGGTGTGTGTGTGTGTGTGTTGTCGGTGTGTGTGTGTGTGTTGTCGGTGTGTGTGTGTGTTGTCGGTGTGTGTGTGTGTTGTCGGTGTGTGTGTGTGTGTGTGTTGTCGGTGTGTGTGTGTGTGTGTGTGTTGTCGGTGTGTGTGTGTGTGTGTGTTGTCGGTGTGTGTGTGTGTTGTCGGTGTGTGTGTGGGTGTGTGTGTGTTGTGTGTGTGTGTGTTGTCGGTGTGTGTGTGTGTGTTGTCGGTGTGTGTGTGTGTGTTGTCGGTGTGTGTGTGTGTGTGTTGTCGGTGTGTGTGTGTGTGTGTTGTCGGTGTGTGTGTGTTATCGGTGTGTGTGTGTGTGTGTGTGTGTTGTCGGTGTGTGTGGGTGTGTGTGTGTGTGTTGTCGGTGTGTGTGTGTGTGTGTTGTCGGTGTGTGTGTGTGTGTGTGTTGTCGGTGTGTGTGTGTTGTCGGTGTGTGTGTGTGTGTGTGTTGTGGGTGTGTTGTCGGTGTTTGTGTGTGTGTGTGTTGTCGGTGTGTACGTGTGTGTTTTGTCGGTGTGTGTGTGTGTGTTGTCGGTGTGTGTGTGTGTGTTGTGTGTGTGTGTGTTGTCGGTGTGTGTGTGTGTTGTCAGTGTGTGTGTGTGTGTGTGTGTTGTCGGTGTGTGTGTGTGTGTTGTCGGTGTGTGTGTGTGTGTGTGTTGTCGGTGTGTGTGTGTTGTCGGTGTGTGTGTGTGTGTTGTCGGTGTGTGTGTGTGTGTGTGTTGTCGGTGTGTGTGTGTGTGTTGTCGGTGTGTGTGTGTGTGTTGTCGGTGTGTGTGTGTGTGTTGTCGGTGTGTTTGTGTGTGTGTTGTCGCTGTGTGTGTGTGTGTGTTGTCGGTGTGTGTGTGTGGGTGTTGTGTGTGTGTGTGTTGTCGGTGTGTGTGTGTTGTCGGTGTGTGTGTGTGTATGTGTTGTCGGTGTGTGTGTGTGTGTGTGTGCTGTCGGTGTGTGTGTGTGTGTGTTGTCGGTGTGTGTGTGTGTGTGTTGTCGGTATGTGTGTGTGTGGTGCTGGTGTTTGTGTGTGTGTGTGTTGTCGGTGTGTGTGTGTGTGTTGTCGGTGTGTGTGTGTGTGTGTGTGTGTGTGTGTGTGTGTTGTCGGTGTGTGTGTGTGTTGTCGGTGTGTGTGTGTGTGTGTTGTCGGTGTGTGTGTGTGTGTTGTCGGTGTGTTTGTGTGTGTGTGTGGTCGGTGTGTGTGTGTGTGTGTGTGTGTGTGTTGTCGGTGTGTGTGTGTTGTGTGTGTGTGTGTTGTCGGTGTGTGTGTGTGTTGTCGGTGTGTGTGTGTGTGTGTGTGTTTGTTGTCGGTGTGTGTGTGTGTGTGTTGTCGGTGTGTGGGTGTGTGTGTTGTCAGTGTGTGTGTGTGTGTGTGTGTTGTCGGTGTGTGTGTGTGTGTGTTGTCGGTGTGTGTGTGTGTGTGTTGTCGGGGTGTGTGTGTGTGTTGTCGGTGTGTGTGTGTGTGTGTTGTCAGTGTGTGTGTGTGTTGCTGGTGTTTGTGTGTGTGTGTGTTGTCGGTGTGTGTGTGTGTGTTGTCAGTGTGTGTGTGTGTGTGTTGTCGGTTTGTGTGTGTGTGTGTGTGTTGTCGGTGTGTGTGTGTTGCCGGTGTGTGTGTGTGTTGTCGGTGTGTGTGTGTGTGTTGTCGGTGTGTGTGTGTGTTGTCGGTGTGTGTGTGTGTGTGTGTGTGTTGTCGGTGTGTGTGTGTTGTCGGTGTGTGTGTGTGTGTGTGTTGTCGGTGTGTGTGTGTGTGTGTTGACGGTGTGTGTGTGTGTGTTGTCGGTGTGTGTGTGTGTGTGTGTGTGTGTTGTCGGTGTGTATGTGTGTGTGTTGTCAGTGTGTGTGTGTCTGTGTTGTCGGTGTGTGTGTGTTTATGTGTTGTCGGTGTGTGTGTGTGTGTGTTGTCGGTGTGTGTGTGTGTGTTGTCGGTGTGTGTGTGTGTTGTCGGTGTGTGTGTGTGTTGTCGGTGTGTGTGTGTGTGTGTGTTGTCGGTGTGTGTGTGTGTGTGTGTGTTGTCGGTGTGTGTGTGTGTGTGTGTGTTGTCGGTGTGTGTGTGTGTTGTCGGTGTGTGTGTGGGTGTGTGTGTGTTGTGTGTGTGTGTGTTGTCGGTGTGTGTGTGTGTGTTGTCGGTGTGTGTGTGTGTGTGTGTTGTCGGTGTGTGTGTGTGTGTGTGTTGTCGGTGTGTGTGTGTGTGTTTGTGTTGTCGGTGTGTGTGTGTGTGTGTTGTGTGTGTGTGTGTTGTCGGTGTGTGTGTGTGTTGTCGGTGTGTGTGTGTGTGTGTGTTGTCGGTGTGTGTGTGTGTGTGTTGTCGGTGTGTGTGTGTGTGTGTTGTCGGTGTGTGTGTTTGTGTGTGTGTGTGTGTTGTCGGTGTGTGTGTGGGTGTTGTCGGTGTGTGTGTGTGTGTGTTGTCGGTGTGTGTGTGTGTGTGTGTTGTCGGTGTGTATGTGTGTGTGTTGTCAGTGTGTGTGTGTGTGTGTGATGTCGGTGTGTGTGTGTTTATGTGTTGTCGGTGTGTGTGTGTGTGTGTTGTCGGTGTGTGTGTGTGTGTTGTCGGTGTGTGTGTGTGTGTGTTGTCGGTTTGTGTGTGTGTGTGTGTGTTGTCGGTGTGTGTGTGTTGTCGGTGTGTGTGTGTGTTGTTGGTGTGTGTGTGTGTGTTGTCGGTGTGTGTGTGTGTTGTCGGTGTGTGTGTGTGAGTGTGTGTGTGTGTGTTGTCGGTGTGTGTGTGTTGTCGGTGTGTGTGTGTGTGTGTGTTGTTGGTGTGTGTGTGTGTGTGTGTTGTCGGTGTGTGTGTGTCTGTTGTCGGTGTGTGTGTGTGTGTTGTCGGTGTGTGTGTGTGTGTGTGTGTGTGTGTGTTGTCGGTGTGTATGTGTGTGTGTTGTCAGTGTGTGTGTGTCTGTGTTGTCGGTGTGTGTGTGTTTATGTGTTGTCGGTGTGTGTGTGTGTGTGTTGTCGGTGTGTGTGTGTGTGTTGTCGGTGTGTGTGTGTGTTGTCGGTGTGTGTGTGTGTTGTCGGTGTGTGTGTGTGTGTGTGTTGTCGGTGTGTGTGTGTGTGTGTGTGTTGTCGGTGTGTGTGTGTGTGTGTGTTGTCGGTGTGTGTGTGTGTTGTCGGTGTGTGTGTGGGTGTGTGTGTGTTGTGTGTGTGTGTGTTGTCGGTGTGTGTGTGTGTGTTGTCGGTGTGTGTGTGTGTGTTGTCGGTGTGTGTGTGTGTGTGTTGTCGGTGTGTGTGTGTGTGTGTTGTCGGTGTGTGTGTGTTATCGGTGTGTGTGTGTGTGTGTGTGTGTGTTGTCGGTGTGTGTGGGTGTGTGTGTGTGTGTTGTCGGTGTGTGTGTGTGTGTGTTGTCGGTGTGTGTGTGTGTGTGTGTTGTCGGTGTGTGTGTGTTGTCGGTGTGTGTGTGTGTGTGTGTTGTGGGTGTGTTGTCGGTGTTTGTGTGTGTGTGTGTTGTCGGTGTGTACGTGTGTGTTTTGTCGGTGTGTGTGTGTGTGTTGTCGGTGTGTGTGTGTGTGTTGTGTGTGTGTGTGTTGTCGGTGTGTGTGTGTGTTGTCGGTGTGTGTGTGTGTGTGTGTGTTGTCGGTGTGTGTGTGTGTGTTGTCGGTGTGTGTGTGTGTGTGTGTTGTCGGTGTGTGTGTGTTGTCGGTGTGTGTGTGTGTGTTGTCGGTGTGTGTGTGTGTGTGTGTTGTCGGTGTGTGTGTGTGTGTTGTCGGTGTGTGTGTGTGTGTTGTCGGTGTGTGTGTGTGTGTTGTCGGTGTGTTTGTGTGTGTGTTGTCGCTGTGTGTGTGTGTGTGTTGTCGGTGTGTGTGTGTGGGTGTTGTGTGTGTGTGTGTTGTCGGTGTGTGTGTGTTGTCGGTGTGTGTGTGTGTATGTGTTGTCGGTGTGTGTGTGTGTGTGTGTGCTGTCGGTGTGTGTGTGTGTGTGTTGTCGGTGTGTGTGTGTGTGTGTTGTCGGTATGTGTGTGTGTGGTGCTGGTGTTTGTGTGTGTGTGTGTTGTCGGTGTGTGTGTGTGTGTTGTCGGTGTGTGTGTGTGTGTGTGTGTGTGTGTGTGTGTGTTGTCGGTGTGTGTGTGTGTTGTCGGTGTGTGTGTGTGTGTGTTGTCGGTGTGTGTGTGTGTGTTGTCGGTGTGTTTGTGTGTGTGTGTGGTCGGTGTGTGTGTGTGTGTGTGTGTGTGTGTTGTCGGTGTGTGTGTGTTGTGTGTGTGTGTGTTGTCGGTGTGTGTGTGTGTTGTCGGTGTGTGTGTGTGTGTGTGTTGTCGGTGTGTGTGTGTGTGTGTGTTGTCGGTGTGTGTGTGTGTGTTGTCGGTGTGTGTGTGTGTGTTGTCGGTGTGTGTGTGTGTGTTGTCGGTGTGTTTGTGTGTGTGTTGTCGCTGTGTGTGTGTGTGTGTTGTCGGTGTGTGTGTGTGGGTGTTGTGTGTGTGTGTGTTGTCGGTGTGTGTGTGTTGTCGGTGTGTGTGTGTGTATGTGTTGTCGGTGTGTGTGTGTGTGTGTGTGCTGTCGGTGTGTGTGTGTGTGTGTTGTCGGTGTGTGTGTGTGTGTGTTGTCGGTATGTGTGTGTGTGGTGCTGGTGTTTGTGTGTGTGTGTGTTGTCGGTGTGTGTGTGTGTGTTGTCGGTGTGTGTGTGTGTGTGTGTGTGTGTGTGTGTGTGTTGTCGGTGTGTGTGTGTGTTGTCGGTGTGTGTGTGTGTGTTGTCGGTGTGTGTGTGTGTGTGTGTTGTCGGTGTGTGTGTGTGTGTTGTCGGTGTGTGTGTGTGTGTTGTCGGTGTGTGTGTGTGTGTTGTCGGTGTGTTTGTGTGTGTGTTGTCGCTGTGTGTGTGTGTGTGTTGTCGGTGTGTGTGTGTGGGTGTTGTGTGTGTGTGTGTTGTCGGTGTGTGTGTGTTGTCGGTGTGTGTGTGTGTATGTGTTGTCGGTGTGTGTGTGTGTGTGTGTGCTGTCGGTGTGTGTGTGTGTGTGTTGTCGGTGTGTGTGTGTGTGTGTTGTCGGTATGTGTGTGTGTGGTGCTGGTGTTTGTGTGTGTGTGTGTTGTCGGTGTGTGTGTGTGTGTTGTCGGTGTGTGTGTGTGTGTGTGTGTGTGTGTGTGTGTGTTGTCGGTGTGTGTGTGTGTTGTCGGTGTGTGTGTGTGTGTGTTGTCGGTGTGTGTGTGTGTGTTGTCGGTGTGTTTGTGTGTGTGTGTGGTCGGTGTGTGTGTGTGTGTGTGTGTGTGTGTTGTCGGTGTGTGTGTGTTGTGTGTGTGTGTGTTGTCGGTGTGTGTGTGTGTTGTCGGTGTGTGTGTGTGTGTGTGTTGTCGGTGTGTGTGTGTGTGTGTGTTGTCGGTGTGTGTGTGTGTGTTGTCGGTGTGTGTGTGTGTGTTGTCGGTGTGTGTGTGTGTGTTGTCGGTGTGTTTGTGTGTGTGTTGTCGCTGTGTGTGTGTGTGTGTTGTCGGTGTGTGTGTGTGGGTGTTGTGTGTGTGTGTGTTGTCGGTGTGTGTGTGTTGTCGGTGTGTGTGTGTGTATGTGTTGTCGGTGTGTGTGTGTGTGTGTGTGCTGTCGGTGTGTGTGTGTGTGTGTTGTCGGTGTGTGTGTGTGTGTGTTGTCGGTATGTGTGTGTGTGGTGCTGGTGTTTGTGTGTGTGTGTGTTGTCGGTGTGTGTGTGTGTGTTGTCGGTGTGTGTGTGTGTGTGTGTGTGTGTGTGTGTGTGTTGTCGGTGTGTGTGTGTGTTGTCGGTGTGTGTGTGTGTGTGTTGTCGGTGTGTGTGTGTGTGTTGTCGGTGTGTTTGTGTGTGTGTGTGGTCGGTGTGTGTGTGTGTGTGTGTGTGTGTGTGTTGTCGGTGTGTGTGTGTTGTGTGTGTGTGTGTTGTCGGTGTGTGTGTGTGTTGTCGGTGTGTGTGTGTGTGTGTGTTGTCGGTGTGTGTGTGTGTGTGTGTGTGTTGTCGGTGTGTGTGTGTGTGTGTGTTTGTGTTGTCGGTGTGTGTGTGTGTGTTGTGTGTGTGTGTGTTGTCGGTGTGTGTGTGTGTGTGTTGTCGGTGTGTGTGTGTGTGTGTTGTCGGTGTGTGTGTGTGTGTGTTGTCGGTGTGTGTGTGCGTGTTGTCGGTGTGTGTGTGTGTGTTGTCGGTGTGTGTGTGTGTGTGTGTTGTCGGTGTGTATGTGTGTGTGTTGTCAGTGTGTGTGTGTCTGTGTTGTCGGTGTGTGTGTGTTTATGTGTTGTCGGTGTGTGTGTGTGTGTGTTGTCGGTGTGTGTGTGTGTGTTGTCGGTGTGTGTGTGTGTGTGTTGTCGGTTTGTGTGTGTGTGTGTGTGTGTTGTCGGTGTGTGTGTGTGTTGTCGGTGTGTGTGTGTCTGTGTGTGTGTGTGTGTGTGTTGTCGGTGTGTGTGTGTGTGTTGTCGGTGTGTGTGTGTGTGTGTGTTGTCAGTGTGTGTGTTTGTGTGTTGTCGGTGTGTATGTGTGTGTGTTGTCAGTGTGTGTGTGTGTGTGTTGTCGGTGTGTGTGTGTTTATGTGTTGTCGGTGTGTGTGTGTGTGTGTTGTCGCTGTGTGTGTGTGTGTTGTCGGTGTGTGTGTGTGTTGTCGGTGTGTGTGTGTGTGTTGTCGGTGTGTGTGTGTGTGTGTTGTCGGTTTGTGTGTGTGTGTGTTGTCGGTGTGTGTGTGTGTGTGTGTGTGTGTGTTGTCGGTGTGTGTGTGTTGTCGGTGTGTGTTTGTGTGTGTGTTGTCGCTGTGTGTGTGTGTGTGTTGTCGGTGTGTGTGTGTGGGTGTTGTGTGTGTGTGTGTTGTCGGTGTGTGTGTGTTGTCGGTGTGTGTGTGTGTATGTGTTGTCGGTGTGTGTGTGTGTGTGTGTGCTGTCGGTGTGTGTGTGTGTGTGTTGTCGGTGTGTGTGTGTGTGTGTTGTCGGTATGTGTGTGTGTGGTGCTGGTGTTTGTGTGTGTGTGTGTTGTCGGTGTGTGTGTGTGTGTTGTCGGTGTGTGTGTGTGTGTGTGTGTGTGTGTTGTCGGTGTGTGTGTGTGTTGTCGGTGTGTGTGTGTGTGTGTGTTGTCAGTGTGTGTGTTTGTGTGTTGTCGGTGTGTATGTGTGTGTGTTGTCAGTGTGTGTGTGTGTGTGTTGTCGGTGTGTGTGTGTTTATGTGTTGTCGGTGTGTGTGTGTGTGTGTTGTCGCTGGGTGTGTGTGTGTTGTCGGTGTGTGTGTGTGTTGTCGGTGTGTGTGTGTGTGTTGTCGGTGTGTGTGTGTGTGTGTTGTCGGTTTGTGTGTGTGTGTGTTGTCGGTGTGTGTGTGTGTGTGTGTGTGTGTGTTGTCGGTGTGTGTGTGTTGTCGGTGTGTGTGTGTGTGTGTGTTGTCGGTGTGTGTGTGTTGTCGGTGTGTGTGTGTGTATGTGTTGTCGGTGTGTGTGTGTGTGTGTGTGCTGTCGGTGTGTGTGTGTGTGTGTTGTCGGTGTGTGTGTGTGTGTGTTGTCGGTATGTGTGTGTGTGGTGCTGGTGTTTGTGTGTGTGTGTGTTGTCGGTGTGTGTGTGTGTGTTGTCGGTGTGTGTGTGTGTGTGTGTGTGTGTGTTGTCGGTGTGTGTGTGTGTTGTCGGTGTGTGTGTGTGTGTGTTGTCGGTGTGTGTGTGTGTGTTGTCGGTGTGTTTGTGTGTGTGTGTGGTCGGTTTGTGTGTGTGTGTGTGTGTGTGTGTGTTGTCGGTGTGTGTGTGTTGTGTGTGTGTGTGTTGTCGGTGTGTGTGTGTGTTGTCGGTGTGTGTGTGTGTGTGTGTTGTCGGTGTGTGTGTGTGTGTGTGTGTGTTGTCGGTGTGTGTGTGTGTGTGTGTTTGTGTTGTCGGTGTGTGTGTGTGTTGTCGGTGTGTGTGTGTGTGTGTGTTGTCGGTGTGTGTGTGTGTGTGTTGTCGGTGTGTGTGTGTGTTGTCGGTGTGTGTGTGTGTGTGTGTGTGTTGTCGGTGTGTGTGTGCGTGTTGTCGGTGTGTGTGTGTGTGTTGTCGGTGTGTGTGTGTGTGTGTGTTGTCGGTGTGTATGTGTGTGTGTTGTCAGTGTGTGTGTGTGTGTGTTGTCGGTGTGTGTGTGTTTATGTGTTGTCGGTGTGTGTGTGTGTGTGTTGTCGGTGTGTGTGTGTGTGTGTGTGTGTGTGTGTTGTCGGTGTGTGTGTGCGTGTTGTCGGTGTGTGTGTGTGTGTTGTCGGTGTGTGTGTGTGTGTGTGTTGTCGGTGTGTATGTGTGTGTGTTGTCAGTGTGTGTGTGTGTGTGTTGTCGGTGTGTGTGTGTTTATGTGTTGTCGGTGTGTGTGTGTGTGTTGTCGGTGTGTGTGTGTGTGTTGTCGGTGTGTGTGTGTGTGTGTTGTCGTTTGTGTGTGTGTGTGTGTGTTGTCGGTGTGTGTGTGTGTTGTCGGTGTGTGTGTGTCTGTGTGTGTGTGTGTGTGTGTGTTGTCGGTGTGTGTGTGTGTGTTGTCGGTGTGTGTGTGTGTGTGTGTTGTCAGTGTGTGTGTTTGTGTGTTGTCGGTGTGTATGTGTGTGTGTTGTCAGTGTGTGTGTGTGTGTGTTGTCGGTGTGTGTGTGTTTATGTGTTGTCGGTGTGTGTGTGTGTGTGTTGTCGCTGTGTGTGTGTGTGTTGTCGGTGTGTGTGTGTGTTGTCGGTGTGTGTGTGTGTGTTGTCGGTGTGTGTGTGTGTGTGTTGTCGGTTTGTGTGTGTGTGTGTTGTCGGTGTGTGTGTGTGTGTGTGTGTGTGTTGTCGGTGTGTGTGTGTTGTCGGTGTGTGTGTGTGTGTGTGTGTTGTCGGTGTGTGTGTGTGTGTGTTGTCGGTGTGTGTGTGTGTGTGTTGTCGGTGTGTGTGTGTGTGTGTTGTCGGTGTGTGTGTGTGTGTGTGTTGTCAGTGTGTGTGTGTGTTGCTGGTGTTTGTGTGTGTGTGTGTTGTCGGTGTGTGTGTGTGTGTTGTCGGTGTGTGTGTGTGTGTTGTCGGTGTGTGTGTGTGTTGTCGGTGTGTGTGTGTGTGTGTGTGTGTGTTGTCGGTGTGTGTGTGTTGTCGGTGTGTATGTGTGTGTGTTGTCAGTCTGTGTGTGTGTGTGTCTTGTCGGTGTGTGTGTGTGTGTTGTCGGTGTGTGTGTGTGTGTGTGTTGTCGGTGTGTGTGTGGGTGTGTGTGTGTTGTGTGTGTGTGTGTTGTCGGTGTGTGTGTGTGTGTGTTGTCGGTGTGTGTGTGTGTGTTGTCGGTGTGTGTGTGTGTTGTCGGTGTGTGTGTGTGTGTGTGTGTTGTCGGTGTGTGTGTGTGTTGTCGGTGTGTGTGTGTGTGTGTGTGTGTGTGTGTGTTGTCGGTGTATGTGTGTGTGTTGTCGGTGTGTGTGTGTGTGTGTTGTCGGTGTGTGTGTGTGTGTGTGTTGTCGGTGTGTATGTGTGTGTGTTGTCGGTGTGTGTGTGTGTGTGTGTTGTCGGTGTGTGTGTGTGTGTGTGTTTGTGTTGTCGGTGTGTGTGTGTGTGTGTGTTTGTGTTGTCGGTGTGTGTGTGTGTGTGTTGTGTGTGTGTTGTCGGTGTGTGTGGGTGTTGTCGGTGTGTGTGTGTGTGTGTTGTCGGTGTGTGTGTGTGTGTTGTCGGTGTGTGTGTGTGTTGTCGGTGTGTGTGTGTGTGTGTGTGTGTGTTGTGTGTGTGTGTGTTGTCAGTGTGTGTGTGTGTGTGTGTTGTCGGTGTGTGTGTGTGTGTTGTCGGTGTGTGTGTGTGTTGTCGGTGTGTGTGTGTGTGTGTGTTGTCGATGTGTGCGTGTGTGTTTTGTCGGTGTGTGTGTGTGTGTGTTGTCGGTGTGTGTGTGTGTGTTGTGTGTGTGTGTGTTGTGTGTGTGTGTTGTCGGTGTGTGTGTGTGTGTGTTGTCGGTGTGTGTGTGTGTTGTCGGTGTGTGTGTGTGTGTGTGTGTGTTGTCGGTGTGTGTGTGTTGTCGGTGTGTGTGTGTGTGTTGTCGGTGTGTGTGTGTGTGTGTGTGTTGTCGGTGTGTGTGTGTGTGTGTGTGTGTGTGTGTGTGTTGTCGGTGTGTGTGTGTGTGTGTGTTTGTGTTGTCGGTGTGTGTGTGTGTGTGTTGTGTGTGTGTTGTCGGTATGTGTGGGTGTTGTCGGTGTGTGTGTGTGTTGTCGGTGTGTGTGTGTGTGTTGTCGGTGTGTGTGTGTGTTGTCGGTGTGTGTGTGTGTGTGTGTGTGTGTGTTGTGTGTGTGTGTGTTGTCGGTGTGTGTGTGTGTGTGTTGTCGGTGTGTGTGTGTGTGTTGTCGGTGTGTGTGTGTGTGTGTTGTCGGTGTGTGTGTGTGTGTGTGTTGTCGATGTGTGCGTGTGTGTTTTGTCGGTGTGTGTGTGTGTGTTGTCGGTGTGTGTGTGTGTGTTGTGTGTGTGTGTGTTGTGTGTGTGTGTGTTGTCGGTGTGTGTGTGTGTGTGTGTGTTGTCGGTGTGTGTGTGTGTGTTGTCGGTGTGTGTGTGTGTGTGTGTGTGTTGTCGGTGTGTGTGTGTTGTCGGTGTGTGTGTGTGTGTTGTCGGTGTGTGTGTGTGTGTGTGTGTTGTCGGTGTGTGTGTGTGTGTGTTGTCGGTTTGTGTGTGTGTGTTGTCGGTGTGTGTGTGTTGTTGGTGTGTTTGTGTGTGTGTGTTGTCGCTGTGTGTGTGTGTGTGTGTTGTCGGTGTGTGTGTGTGTGTGTGTTGTGTGTGTGTGTGTTGTCGGTGTGTGTGTGTGTTGTCGGTGTGTGTGTGTGTATGTGTTGTCGGTGTGTGTGTGTGTGTGTGTTGTCGGTGTGTGTGTGTGTGTGTTGTCGGTGTGTGTGTGTGTGTGTTGTCGGTATGTGTGTGTGTGTGTGTGTTGTCGGTGTGTGTGTGTGTGTTGTCGGTGTGTGTGTGTGTTGTCGGTGTGTGTGTGTGTGTGTGTGTGTTGTCGGTGTGTGTGTGTTATCGGTGTGTGTGTTGTGTGTGTGTGTGTTGTCGGTGTGTGTGTGTGTGTGTGTGTTGTCGGTGTGTGTGTGTGTTTTGTCGGTGTGTGTGTGTGTTGTCGGTGTGTGTGTGTGTGTGTGTGTGTTGTCGGTGTGTGTGTGTGTTGTCGGTGTGTGTGTGTGTGTGCGTGTGTGTGTGTGTGTGTTGTCGGTGTATGTGTGTGTGTTGTCGGTGTGTGTGTGTGTGTGTTGTCGGTGTGTGTGTGTGTGTGTGTTGTCGGTGTGTATGTGTGTGTGTTGTCGGTGTGTGTGTGTGTGTGTGTTGTCGGTGTGTGTGTGTGTGTGTGTGTGTGTTGTCGGTGTGTGTGTGTGTGTGTGTTTGTGTTGTCGGTGTGTGTGTGTGTGTGTTGTGTGTGTGTTGTCGGTGTGTGTGGGTGTTGTCGGTGTGTGTGTGTGTGTGTTGTCGGTGTGTGTGTGTGTGTTGTCGGTGTGTGTGTGTGTTGTCGGTGTGTGTGTGTGTGTGTGTGTGTGTTGTGTGTGTGTGTGTTGTCGGTGTGTGTGTGTGTGTGTTGTCGGTGTGTGTGTGTGTGTTGTCGGTGTGTGTGTGTGTGTTGTCGGTGTGTGTGTGTGTTGTCGGTGTGTGTGTGTGTGTGTGTGTGTTGTCGGTGTGTGTGTGTTATCGGTGTGTGTGTTGTGTGTGTGTGTGTTGTCGGTGTGTGTGTGTGTGTGTTGTCGGTGTGTGTGTGTGTGTTGTCGGTGTGTGTGTGTGTTGTCGGTGTGTGTGTGTGTGTGTGTTGTCGGTGTGTGTGTGTGTTGTCGGTGTGTGTGTGTGTGTGTGTGTGTGTGTGTGTTGTCGGTGTATGTGTGTGTGTTGTCGGTGTGTGTGTGTGTGTGTTGTCGGTGTGTGTGTGTGTGTGTGTTGTCGGTGTGTATGTGTGTGTGTTGTCGGTGTGTGTGTGTGTGTTGTCGGTGTGTGTGTGTGTGTGTGTGTGTGTGTTGTCGGTGTGTGTGTGTGTGTGTGTTTGTGTTGTCGGTGTGTGTGTGTGTGTGTTGTGTGTGTGTTGTCGGTGTGTGTGGGTGTTGTCGGTGTGTGTGTGTGTGTGTTGTTGGTGTGTGTGTGTGTGTTGTCGGTGTGTGTGTGTGTTGTCGGTGTGTGTGTGTGTGTGTGTGTGTGTTGTGTGTGTGTGTGTTGTCGGTGTGTGTGTGTGTGTGTTGTCGGTGTGTGTGTGTGTGTTGTCGGTGTGTGTGTGTGTGTGTTGTCGGTGTGTGTGTGTGTGTGTGTGTTGTCGATGTGTGCGTGTGTGTTTTGTCGGTGTGTGTGTGTGTGTGTTGTCGGTGTGTGTGTGTGTGTTGTGTGTGTGTGTGTTGTGTGTGTGTGTGTTGTCGGTGTGTGTGTGTGTGTGTGTGTGTTGTCGGTGTGTGTGTGTGTGTTGTCGGTGTGTGTGTGTGTGTGTGTGTGTTGTCGGTGTGTGTGTGTTGTCGGTGTGTGTGTGTGTGTTGTCGGTGTGTGTGTGTGTGTGTGTGTTGTCGGTGTGTGTGTGTGTGTGTTGTCGGTTTGTGTGTGTGTGTTGTCGGTGTGTGTGTGTTGTTGGTGTGTTTGTGTGTGTGTGTTGTCGCTGTGTGTGTGTGTGTGTTGTCGGTGTGTGTGTGTGTGTGTTGTGTGTGTGTGTGTTGTCGGTGTGTGTGTGTGTTGTCGGTGTGTGTGTGTGTATGTGTTGTCGGTGTGTGTGTGTGTGTGTGTGTGTTGTCGGTGTGTGTGTGTGTGTGTTGTCGGTGTGTGTGTGTGTGTGTTGTCGGTATGTGTGTGTGTGTTTGTGTTGTCGGTGTGTGTGTGTGTGTTGTCGGTGTGTGTGTGTGTTGTCGGTGTGTGTGTGTGTGTTGTCGGTGTGTGTGTGTGTGTGTTGTCGGTGTGTGTGTGTGTGTGTTGTCGGTGTGTGTGTTGTCGGTGTGTGTGTGTGTGTGTGTGTGTGTGTGTTGTCGGTGTGTGTGTGTGTGTTGTCGATGTGTGTGTGTGTGTGTTGTCGGTGTGTGTGTGTGTGTTGTCTGTGTCTGTGTGTGTGTTGTCAGTGTGTGTGTGTGTGTGTTGTCGGTGTGTGTGTGTTTATGTGTTGTCGGTGTGTGTGTGTGTGTGTTGTCGCTGTGTGTGTGTGTGTTGTCGGTGTGTGTGTGTGTTGTCGGTGTGTGTGTGTGTGTTGTCGGTGTGTGTGTGTGTGTGTTGTCGGTTTGTGTGTGTGTGTGTGTGTTGTCGGTGTGTGTGTGTGTGTTGCCGGTGTGTGTGTGTGTTGTCGGTGTGTGTGTGTGGGTTGTCGGTGTGTGTGTGTGTTGTCGGTGTGTGTGTGTGTGTGTGTGTGTGTGTTGTCGGTGTGTGTGTGTTGTCGGTGTGTGTGTGTGTGTGTGTGTTTGTTGTCGGTGTGTGTGTGTGTGTGTTGTCGGTGTGTGGGTGTGTGTGTTGTCAGTGTGTGTGTGTGTGTGTGTGTTGTCGGTGTGTGTGTGTGTGTGTTGTCGGTGTGTGTGTGTGTGTGTTGTCGGGGTGTGTGTGTGTGTTGTCGGTGTGTGTGTGTGTGTGTTGTCAGTGTGTGTGTGTGTTGCTGGTGTTTGTGTGTGTGTGTGTTGTCGGTGTGTGTGTGTGTGTTGTCAGTGTGTGTGTGTGTGTGTTGTCGGTTTGTGTGTGTGTGTGTGTGTTGTCGGTGTGTGTGTGTTGCCGGTGTGTGTGTGTGTTGTCGGTGTGTGTGTGTGTGTTGTCGGTGTGTGTGTGTGTTGTCGGTGTGTGTGTGTGTGTGTGTGTGTTGTCGGTGTGTGTGTGTTGTCGGTGTGTGTGTGTGTGTGTGTTGTCGGTGTGTGTGTGTGTGTGTTGACGGTGTGTGTGTGTGTGTTGTCGGTGTGTGTGTGTGTGTGTGTGTTGTCGGTGTGTGTGTGTGTGTTGTCGGTGTGTGTGTGTGTGTTGTCGGTGTGTGTGTGTGTGTTGTCGGTGTGTATGTGTGTGTGTTGTCAGTGTGTGTGTGTGTGTTTTGTCGGTGTGTGTGTGTTTATGTGTTGTCGGTGTGTGTGTGTGTGTGTGTTGTCGTTGTGTGTGTGTGTGTTGTCGGTGTGTGTGTGTGTTGTCGGTGTGTGTGTGTGTGTGTGTTGTCGGTGTGTGTTTGTGTGTGTGTTGTCGGTGTGTGTGTGTGTGTGTGTTGTCGGTGTGTGTGTGTGTGTGTGTTGTCGGTGTGTGTGTGGGTGTGTGTGTGTTGTGTGTGTGTGTGTTGTCGGTGTGTGTGTGTGTGTGTGTTGTCGGTGTGTGTGTGTGTGTTGTCGGTGTGTGTGTGTGTTGTCGGTGTGTGTGTGTGTGTGTGTGTTGTCGGTGTGTGTGTGTTGTCGGTGTGTGTGTGTGTGTGTGTGTGTGTGTGTTGTCGGTGTATGTGTGTGTGTTGTCGGTGTGTGTGTGTGTGTGTTGTCGGTGTGTGTGTGTGTGTGTGTGTTGTCGGTGTGTATGTGTGTGTGTTGTCGGTGTGTGTGTGTGTGTGTGTTGTCGGTGTGTGTGTGTGTGTGTGTTTGTGTTGTCGGTGTGTGTGTGTGTGTGTGTTTGTGTTGTCGGTGTGTGTGTGTGTGTGTTGTGTGTGTGTTGTCGGTGTGTGTGGGTGTTGTCGGTGTGTGTGTGTGTGTGTTGTCGGTGTGTGTGTGTGTGTTGTCGGTGTGTGTGTGTGTTGTCGGTGTGTGTGTGTGTGTGTGTGTGTTGTGTGTGTGTGTGTTGTCGGTGTGTGTGTGTGTGTGTTGTCGGTGTGTGTGTGTGTGTTGTCGGTGTGTGTGTGTGTTGTCGGTGTGTGTGTGTGTGTGTGTGTGTTGTCGATGTGTGCGTGTGTGTTTTGTCGGTGTGTGTGTGTGTGTGTTGTCGGTGTGTGTGTGTGTGTTGTGTGTGTGTGTGTTGTGTGTGTGTGTTGTCGGTGTGTGTGTGTGTGTGTGTGTGTTGTCGGTGTGTGTGTGTGTTGTCGGTGTGTGTGTGTGTGTGTGTGTTGTCGGTGTGTGTGTGTTGTCGGTGTGTGTGTGTGTGTTGTCGGTGTGTGTGTGTGTGTGTGTGTTGTCGGTGTGTGTGTGTGTGTGTTGTCGGTTTGTGTGTGTGTGTTGTCGGTGTGTGTGTGTTGTTGGTGTGTTTGTGTGTGTGTGTTGTCGCTGTGTGTGTGTGTGTGTTGTCGGTGTGTGTGTGTGTGTTGTGTGTGTGTGTGTTGTCGGTGTGTGTGTGTGTTGTCGGTGTGTGTGTGTGTATGTTTTGTCGGTGTGTGTGTGTGTGTGTGTGTTGTCGGTGTGTGTGTGTGTGTGTTGTCGGTGTGTGTGTGTGTGTGTTGTCGGTATGTGTGTGTGTGTTTGTGTTGTCGGTGTGTGTGTGTGTGTTGTCGGTGTGTGTGTGTGTTGTCGGTGTGTGTGTGTGTGTTGTCGGTGTGTGTGTGTGTGTTGTCGGTGTGTGTGTGTGTGTGTTGTCGGTGTGTGTGTGTGTGTGTTGTCGGTGTGTGTGTGTGTTGTCGGTGTGTGTGTGTGTGTGTGTGTGTGTGTGTGTGTTGTCGGTGTGTGTGTGTGTGTTGTCGATGTGTGTGTGTGTGTTGTCGGTGTGTGTGTGTGTGTTGTCGGTGTGTATGTGTGTGTGTTGTCAGTGTGTGTGTGTGTGTGTTGTCGGTGTGTGTGTGTTTATGTGTTGTCGGTGTGTGTGTGTGTGTTGTCGCTGTGTGTGTGTGTGTTGTCGGTGTGTGTGTGTGTTGTCGGTGTGTGTGTGTGTGTTGTCGGTGTGTGTGTGTGTGTGTTGTCGGTTTGTGTGTGTGTGTGTGTGTTGTCGGTGTGTGTGTGTGTGTTGCCGGTGTGTGTGTGTGTTGTCGGTGTTTGTGTGTGTGTTGTCGGTGTGTGTGTGTGTTGTCGGTGTGTGTGTGTGTGTGTGTGTGTGTGTTGTCGGTGTGTGTGTGTTGTCGGTGTGTGTGTGTGTGTGTGTTGTCGGTGTGTGTGTGTGTGTGTGTTGTCGGTGTGTGTGTGTGTGTGTGTTGTCAGTGTGTGTGTGTGTGTGTGTGTTGTCGGTGTGTGTGTGTGTGTGTTGTCGGTGTGTGTGTGTGTGTGTTGTCGGTGTGTGTGTGTGTGTTGTCGGTGTGTGTGTGTGTGTGTTGTCAGTGTGTGTGTGTGTTGCTGGTGTTTGTGTGTGTGTGTGTTGTCGGTGTGTGTGTGTGTGTTGTCGGTGTGTGTGTGTGTGTTGTCGGTGTGTGTGTGTTGTCGGTGTGTGTGTGTGTGTGTGTTGTCTGTGTGTGTGTGTGTGTGTGTGTTGTCGGTGTGTGTGTGTGTGTTGTCGGTGTGTGTGTGTGTGTTGTCGGTGTGTGTGTGTGTGTGTTGTCGGTGTGTATGTGTGTGTGTTGTCAGTGTGTGTGTGTGTGTGTTGTCGGTGTGTGTGTGTTTATGTGTTGTCGGTGTGTGTGTGTGTGTCTGTTGTCGGTGTGTGTGTGTGTGTTGTCGGTGTGTGTGTGTGTTGTCGGTGTGTGTGTGTTGTCGGTGTGTGTGTGTGTGTTGTCGGTGTGTGTGTGTGTGTGTGTGTTGTCGGTGTGTGTGTGTGTGTGTGTTGTCGGTGTGTGTGTGTGTGTGTGTGTTGTCGGTGTGTGTGTGGGTGTGTGTGTGTTGTGTGTGTGTGTGTTGTCGGTGTGTGTGTGTGTGTGTTGTCGGTGTGTGTGTGTGTGTTGTCGGTGTGTGTGTGTGTTGTCGGTGTGTGTGTGTGTGTGTGTGTTGTCGGTGTGTGTGTGTGTTGTCGGTGTGTGTGTGTGTGTGTGTGTGTGTGTGTGTTGTCGGTGTATGTGTGTGTGTTGTCGGTGTGTGTGTGTGTGTGTTGTCGGTGTGTGTGTGTGTTGTCGGTGTGTATGTGTGTGTGTTGTCGGTGTGTGTGTGTGTGTGTGTTGTCGGTGTGTGTGTGTGTGTGTGTTTGTGTTGTCGGTGTGTGTGTGTGTGTGTGTTTGTGTTGTCGGTGTGTGTGTGTGTGTGTTGTGTGTGTGTTGTCGGTGTGTGTGGGTGTTGTCGGTGTGTGTGTGTGTTGTCGGTGTGTGTGGGTGTTGTCGGTGTGTGTGTGTGTTGTCGGTGTGTGTGTGTGTGTGTGTGTGTGTTGTGTGTGTGTGTGTTGTCGGTGTGTGTGTGTGTGTGTTGTCGGTGTGTGTGTGTGTGTTGTCGGTGTGTGTGTGTGTTGTCGGTGTGTGTGTGTGTGTGTGTTGTCGATGTGTGCGTGTGTGTTTTGTCGGTGTATGTGTGTGTGTGTTGTCGGTGTGTGTGTGTGTGTTGTGTGTGTGTGTGTTGTGTGTGTGTGTTGTCGGTGTGTGTGTGTGTGTGTGTGTTGTCGGTGTGTGTGTGTGTTGTCGGTGTGTGTGTGTGTGTGTGTGTGTTGTCGGTGTGTGTGTGTTGTCGGTGTGTGTGTGTGTGTTGTCGGTGTGTGTGTGTGTGTGTGTGTTGTCGGTGTGTGTGTGTGTGTGTTGTCGGTTTGTGTGTGTGTGTTGTCGGTGTGTGTGTGTTGTTGGTGTGTTTGTGTGTGTGTGTTGTCGCTGTGTGTGTGTGTGTGTTGTCGGTGTGTGTGTGTGTGTGTTGTGTGTGTGTGTGTTGTCGGTGTGTGTGTGTGTTGTCGGTGTGTGTGTGTGTATGTTTTGTCGGTGTGTGTGTGTGTGTGTGTGTGTTGTCGGTGTGTGTGTGTGTGTGTTGTCGGTGTGTGTGTGTGTTGTCGGTGTGTATGTGTGTGTGTTGTCGGTGTGTGTGTGTGTGTGTGTTGTCGGTGTGTGTGTGTGTGTGTGTTTGTGTTGTCGGTGTGTGTGTGTGTGTGTGTTTGTGTTGTCGGTGTGTGTGTGTGTGTGTTGTGTGTGTGTTGTCGGTGTGTGTGGGTGTTGTCGGTGTGTGTGTGTGTGTGTTGTCGGTGTGTGTGGGTGTTGTCGGTGTGTGTGTGTGTTGTCGGTGTGTGTGTGTGTGTGTGTGTGTGTTGTGTGTGTGTGTGTTGTCGGTGTGTGTGTGTGTGTGTTGTCGGTGTGTGTGTGTGTGTTGTCGGTGTGTGTGTGTGTTGTCGGTGTGTGTGTGTGTGTGTGTTGTCGATGTGTGCGTGTGTGTTTTGTCGGTGTGTGTGTGTGTGTGTTGTCGGTGTGTGTGTGTGTGTTGTGTGTGTGTGTGTTGTGTGTGTGTGTTGTCGGTGTGTGTGTGTGTTGTCGGTGTGTGTGTGTGTGTGTGTGTGTTGTCGGTGTGTGTGTGTTGTCGGTGTGTGTGTGTGTGTTGTCGGTGTGTGTGTGTGTGTGTGTGTTGTCGGTGTGTGTGTGTGTGTGTTGTCGGTTTGTGTGTGTGTTGTCGGTGTGTGTGTGTGTGTGTGTTGTCGATGTGTGCGTGTGTGTTTTGTCGGTGTGTGTGTGTGTGTGTTGTCGGTGTGTGTGTGTGTGTTGTGTGTGTGTGTGTTGTGTGTGTGTGTTGTCGGTGTGTGTGTGTGTTGTCGGTGTGTGTGTGTGTGTGTGTGTGTTGTCGGTGTGTGTGTGTTGTCGGTGTGTGTGTGTGTGTTGTCGGTGTGTGTGTGTGTGTGTGTGTTGTCGGTGTGTGTGTGTGTGTGTTGTCGGTTTGTGTGTGTGTGTTGTCGGTGTGTGTGTGTTGTTGGTGTGTTTGTGTGTGTGTGTTGTCGCTGTGTGTGTGTGTGTGTTGTCGGTGTGTGTGTGTGTGTGTTGTGTGTGTGTGTGTTGTCGGTGTGTGTGTGTGTTGTCGGTGTGTGTGTGTGTATGTTTTGTCGGTGTGTGTGTGTGTGTGTGTGTGTTGTCGGTGTGTGTGTGTGTGTGTTGTCGGTGTGTGTGTGTGTTGTCGGTGTGTATGTGTGTGTGTTGTCGGTGTGTGTGTGTGTGTGTGTTGTCGGTGTGTGTGTGTGTGTGTGTTTGTGTTGTCGGTGTGTGTGTGTGTGTGTGTTTGTGTTGTCGGTGTGTGTGTGTGTGTGTTGTGTGTGTGTTGTCGGTGTGTGTGGGTGTTGTCGGTGTGTGTGTGTGTGTGTTGTCGGTGTGTGTGGGTGTTGTCGGTGTGTGTGTGTGTTGTCGGTGTGTGTGTGTGTGTGTGTGTGTGTTGTGTGTGTGTGTGTTGTCGGTGTGTGTGTGTGTGTGTTGTCGGTGTGTGTGTGTGTGTTGTCGGTGTGTGTGTGTGTTGTCGGTGTGTGTGTGTGTGTGTGTTGTCGATGTGTGCGTGTGTGTTTTGTCGGTGTGTGTGTGTGTGTGTTGTCGGTGTGTGTGTGTGTGTTGTGTGTGTGTGTGTTGTGTGTGTGTGTTCTCGGTGTGTGTGTGTGTGTGTGTGTTGTCGGTGTGTGTGTGTGTTGTCGGTGTGTGTGTGTGTGTGTGTGTGTTGTCGGTGTGTGTGTGTTGTCGGTGTGTGTGTGTGTGTTGTCGGTGTGTGTGTGTGTGTGTGTGTTGTCGGTGTGTGTGTGTGTGTGTTGTCGGTTTGTGTGTGTGTGTTGTCGGTGTGTGTGTGTTGTTGGTGTGTTTGTGTGTGTGTGTTGTTGCTGTGTGTGTGTGTGTGTTGTCGGTGTGTGTTTGTGTGTTGTCGGTGTGTGTGTGTGTGTGTTGTCGGTGTGTGTGTGTGTGTGTTGTGTGTGTGTGTGTGTTGTCGGTGTGTGTGTGTGTGTGTTGTCGGTGTGTGTGTGTGTGTTGTTGGTGTGTGTGTGTGTGTGTTGTGTGTGTGTGTGTTGTCGGTGTGTGTGTGTGTGTGTTGTCGGTGTGTGTGTGTGTGTGTTGTCGGTGTGTGTGTGTGTGTGTTGTCGGTTTGTGTGTGTGTGTGTGTGTTGTCGGTGTGTGTGTGTGTGTTGTCGGTGTGTGTGTGTGTGTGTTGTCGGTTTGTGTGTGTGTGTGTGTGTTGTCGGTGTGTGTGTGTGTGTTGTCGGTGTGTGTGTGTGTGTGTTGTCGGTGTGTGTGTGTTGTGTGTGTGTGTCGGTGTGTGTGTGTTGTCGGTGTGTGTGTGTGTGTGTGTGTTGTCGGTGTGTGTGTGTGTGTGTTGTCGGTGTGTGTGTGTGTGTGTGTGTTGTCAGTGTGTGTGTGTGTTTTGTCGGTGTGTGTGTGTGTGTGTTGTCAGTGTGTGTGTGTGTGTGTGTTGTCGTTGTGTGTGTGTGTGTGTTGTCGGTGTGTGTGTGTGTGTGTGTTGTCGGTGTGTGTGTGTGTGTGTGTGTGTGTGTGTGTGTTGTCGGTGTTTGTGTGTGTGTGTTGTCGGTGTGTGTGTGTGTGTGTTGTCGGTGTGTGTGTGTGTGTGTGTGTGTGTGTGTGTGTTGTCGGTGTGTGTGTGTGTGTGTTGTCGGTGTGTGTGTGTGTGTGTGTTGTCGGTGTGTGTGTGTGTGTTGTCGGTGTGTGTGTGTGTGTTGTCGGTGTGTGTGTGTGTGTGTGTTGTCGGTGTCTGTGTGTGTGTTGTCGGTGTGTGTGTGTGTGTTGTCGATGTGTGTGTGTGTGTGTTGTCGGTGTGTGTGTGTGTGCGTTGTGTGTGTGTGTGTTGTCGGTGTGTGTGTGTGTGTTGTTGGTGTGTGTGTGTGTGTGTTGTGTGTGTGTGTGTTGTCGGTGTGTGTGTGTGTGTGTTGTCGGTGTGTGTGTGTGTGTGTTGTCGGTGTGTGTGTGTGTGTGTTGTCAGTGTGTGTGTGTGTGTGTTGTCGGTGTGTGTGTGTGTGTTGTCGATGTGTGTGTGTGTGTGTTGTCGGTGTGTGTGTGTGTGTGTGTTGTCGGTGTGTTTGTGTGTGTGTGTGTTGCCGGTGTGTGTGTGTGTGTTGTCGGTGTGTGTGTGTGTGTTGTCGGTGTGTATGTGTGTGTGTTGTCAGTGTGTGTGTGTGTGTTGTCGGTGTGTGTGTGTGTGTGTTGTCGGTGTGTGTGTGTGTGTTGTGTGTGTGTGTCGGTGTGTGTGTGTTGTCGGTGTGTGTGTGTGTGTGTGTGTGTTGTCGGTGTGTGTGTGTGTGTGTTGTCGTTGTTTGTGTGTGTGTTTGTCGGTGTGTGTGTGTGTGTTGTTGGTGTGTGTGTGTGTGTGTTGTGTGTGTGTGTGTTGTCGGTGTGTGTGTGTGTGTGTTGTCGGTGTGTGTGTGTGTGTGTTGTCGGTGTGTGTGTGTGTGTGTTGTCGGTGTGTGTGTGTGTGTGTGTGTTGTCGGTGTGTGTGTGTGTTGTCGGTGTGTGTGTGTGTGTGTTGTCGGTGTGTGTGTGTGTGTGCGTTGTGTGTGTGTGTGTGTGTTGTCGGTGTCTGTGTGTGTGTTGTCGGTGTGTGTGTGTGTGTTGTCGATGTGTGTGTGTGTGTGTTGTCGGTGTGTGTGTGTGTGTTGTTGGTGTGTGTGTGTGTGTGTTGTGTGTGTGTGTGTTGTCGGTGTGTGTGTGTGTGTGTTGTCGGTGTGTGTGTGTGTGTGTTGTCGGTGTGTGTGTGTGTGTGTTGTCGGTGTGTGTGTGTGTGTGTGTTGTCGGTGTGTGTGTGTGTTGTCGGTGTGTGTGTGTGTGTGTTGTCGGTGTCTGTGTGTGTGTTGTCGGTGTGTGTGTGTGTTGTCGGTGTGTGTGTGTGTGTGTTGTCGGTCTGTGTGTGTGTGTGTGTTGTCGGTGTGTGTTTGTGTGTTGTCGGTGTGTGTGTGTGTGTGTTGTCGGTGTGTGTGTGTGTGTTGTGTGTGTGTGTGTGTGTTGTCGGTGTGTGTGTGTGTGTGTTGTCAGTGTGTGTGTGTGTGTGTTGTCGGTGTGTGTGTGTGTGTTGTCGATGTGTGTGTGTGTGTGTTGTCGGTGTGTGTGTGTGTGTGTGTTGTCGGTGTGTTTGTGTGTGTGTGTGTTGCCGGTGTGTGTGTGTGTGTTGTCGGTGTGTGTGTGTGTTGTCGGTGTGTATGTGTGTGTGTGTGTTGTCAGTGTGTGTGTGTGTGTTGTCGGTGTGTGTGTGTGTGTGTTGTCGGTGTGTGTGTGTGTGTTGTGTGTGTGTGTCGGTGTGTGTGTGTTGTCGGTGTGTGTGTGTGTGTGTGTGTGTTGTCGGTGTGTGTGTGTGTGTGTTGTCGGTGTTTGTGTGTGTGTTGTCGGTGTGTGTGTGTGTGTGTTGTCGGTGTGTGTGTGTGTGTTGTGTGTGTGTGTCGGTGTGTGTGTGTTGTCGGTGTGTGTGTGTGTGTGTGTTGTCGGTGTGTGTGTGTGTGTGTTGTCGGTGTGTGTGTGTGTGTGTTGTCAGTGTGTGTGTGTGTGTGTGTTGTCGGTGTGTGTGTGTGTGTGTTGTCGGTGTGTGTGTGTGTGTGTGTTGTCGGTGTGTGTGTGTGTGTGTGTTGTCGGTGTGTGTGTGTGTGTGTGTGTTGTCGGTGTGTGTGTGTGTTGTCGGTGTGTGTGTGTGTTGTCGGTGTGTGTGTGTGTTGTCGGTGTGTGTGTGTGTGTGTGTGTTGTCGGTGTGTGTGTGTGTGTTGTCGGTGTGTGTGTGTGTGTTGTCGGTGTGTGTTTGTGTGTTGTCGGTGTGTATGTGTGTGTGTTGTCAGTGTGTGTGTGTGTGTGTTGTCGGTGTGTGTGTGTTTATGTGTTGTCGATGTGTGTGTGTGTGTGTTGTCGGTGTGTGTGTGTTGTCGGTGTGTGTGTGTGTTGTCGGTGTGTGTGTGTGTGTGTGTTGTCGGTGTGTGTGTGTGTGTTGTCGGTTTGTGTGTGTGTGTGTGTGTTGTCGGTGTGTGTGTGTGTGTTGTCGGTGTGTGTGTGTGTGTGTTGTCGGTGTGTGTGTGTTGTGTGTGTGTGTCGGTGTGTGTGTGTTGTCGGTGTGTGTGTGTGTGTGTGTGTTGTCGGTGTGTGTGTGTGTGTGTTGTCGGTGTGTGTGTGTGTGTGTGTGTTGTCAGTGTGTGTGTGTGTTTTGTCGGTGTGTGTGTGTGTGTTGTCAGTGTGTGTGTGTGTGTGTGTGTTGTCGTTGTGTGTGTGTGTGTGTTGTCGGTGTGTGTGTGTGTGTGTGTTGTCGGTGTGTGTGTGTGTGTGTGTGTGTGTGTTGTTGGTGTTTGTGTGTGTGTGTTGTCGGTGTGTGTGTGTGTGTGTTGTCGGTGTGTGTGTGTGTGTGTGTGTGTGTGTGTGTGTGTTGTCGGTGTGTGTGTGTGTGTGTTGTCGGTGTGTGTGTGTGTGTGTGTGTGTGTGTGTGTGTGTGTGTGTGTTGTCGGTGTGTGTGTGTGTGTTGTCGGTGTGTGTGTGTGTGTTGTCGGTGTTTGTGTGTGTGTGTTGTCGGTGTGTGTGTGTGTGTGTGTGTGTGTGTGTGTTGTCGGTGTGTGTGTGTAGGTGTTGTCGGTGTGTGTGTGTGTGTTGTCGGTGTGTGTGTGTGTGTTGTCGGTGTGTATGTGTGTGTGTTGTCAGTGTGTGTGTGTGTGTGTTGTCGGTGTGTGTGTGTTTATGTGTTGTCAGTGTGTGTGTGTGTGTTGTCGGTGTGTGTGTGTGTGTGTGTGTTGTCGGTGTGTGTGTGTTGTCGGTGTGTGTGTGTGTGTGTTGTCGGTGTGTGTGTGTTGTCGGTGTGTGTGTGTGTGTTGTGTCTGTGTGTTGTCGGTGTGTGTGTGTGTGTTGTCGGTGTGTGTGTGTGTGTTGTCGGTGTGTATGTGTGTGTGTTGTCAGTGTGTGTGTGTGTGTGTTGTCGGTGTGTGTGTGTTTATGTGTTGTCAGTGTGTGTGTGTGTGTTGTCGGTGTGTGTGTGTGTGTGTTGTCGGTTTGTGTGTGTGTGTGTGTGTTGTCGGTGTGTGTGTGTGTGTTGTCGGTGTGTGTGTGTGTGTGTTGTCGGTGTGTGTGTGTTGTGTGTGTGTGTCGGTGTGTGTGTGTTGTCGGTGTGTGTGTGTGTGTGTGTGTTGTCGGTGTGTGTGTGTGTGTGTTGTCGGTGTGTGTGTGTGTGTGTGTGTTGTCAGTGTGTGTGTGTGTTTTGTCGGTGTGTGTGTGTGTGTGTTGTCAGTGTGTGTGTGTGTGTGTGTTGTCGTTGTGTGTGTGTGTGTGTTGTCGGGGTGTGTGTGTGTGTGTGTTGTCGGTGTGTGTGTGTGTGTGTGTGTGTGTGTGTGTTGTCGGTGTTTGTGTGTGTGTGTTGTCGGTGTGTGTGTGTGTGTGTTGTCGGTGTGTGTGTGTGTGTGTGTGTGTGTGTGTGTGTTGTCGGTGTGTGTGTGTGTGTGTTGTCGGTGTGTGTGTGTGTGTGTGTTGTCGGTGTGTGTGTGTGTGTTGTCGGTGTGTGTGTGTGTGTTGTCGGTGTGTGTGTGTGTGTGTGTTGTCGGTGTCTGTGTGTGTGTTGTCGGTGTGTGTGTGTGTGTTGTCGATGTGTGTGTGTGTTGTCGGTGTGTGTGTGTGTGCGTTGTGTGTGTGTGTGTTGTCGGTGTGTGTGTGTGTGTTGTTGGTGTGTGTGTGTGTGTGTTGTGTGTGTGTGTGTTGTCGGTGTGTGTGTGTGTGTGTTGTCGGTGTGTGTGTGTGTGTGTTGTCGGTGTGTGTGTGTGTGTGTTGTCGGTGTGTGTGTGTGTGTGTGTTGTCGGTGTGTGTGTGTGTTGTCGGTGTGTGTGTGTGTGTGTTGTCGGTGTCTGTGTGTGTGTTGTCGGTGTGTGTGTGTGTTGTCGGTGTGTGTGTGTGTGTGTTGTCGGTCTGTGTGTGTGTGTGTGTTGTCGGTGTGTGTTTGTGTGTTGTCGGTGTGTGTGTGTGTGTGTTGTCGGTGTGTGTGTGTGTGTGTTGTGTGTGTGTGTGTGTTGTCGGTGTGTGTGTGTGTGTGTTGTCAGTGTGTGTGTGTGTGTGTTGTCGGTGTGTGTGTGTGTGTTGTCGATGTGTGTGTGTGTGTGTTGTCGGTGTGTGTGTGTGTGTGTGTTGTCGGTGTGTTTGTGTGTGTGTGTGTTGCCGGTGTGTGTGTGTGTGTTGTCGGTGTGTGTGTGTGTGTTGTCGGTGTGTATGTGTGTGTGTTGTCAGTGTGTGTGTGTGTGTTGTCGGTGTGTGTGTGTGTGTGTTGTCGGTGTGTGTGTGTGTGTTGTGTGTGTGTGTCGGTGTGTGTGTGTTGTCGGTGTGTGTGTGTGTGTGTGTGTGTTGTCGGTGTGTGTGTGTGTGTGTTGTCGTTGTTTGTGTGTGTGTTTGTCGGTGTGTGTGTGTGTGTTGTTGGTGTGTGTGTGTGTGTGTTGTGTGTGTGTGTGTTGTCGGTGTGTGTGTGTGTGTGTTGTCGGTGTGTGTGTGTGTGTGTTGTCGGTGTGTGTGTGTGTGTGTTGTCGGTGTGTGTGTGTGTGTGTGTGTTGTCGGTGTGTGTGTGTGTTGTCGGTGTGTGTGTGTGTGTGTTGTCGGTGTGTGTGTGTGTGTGCGTTGTGTGTGTGTGTGTGTGTTGTCGGTGTCTGTGTGTGTGTTGTCGGTGTGTGTGTGTGTGTTGTCGATGTGTGTGTGTGTGTGTTGTCGGTGTGTGTGTGTGTGTTGTTGGTGTGTGTGTGTGTGTGTTGTGTGTGTGTGTGTTGTCGGTGTGTGTGTGTGTGTTGTCGGTGTGTGTGTGTGTGTGTTGTCGGTGTGTGTGTGTGTGTGTTGTCGGTGTGTGTGTGTGTGTGTGTTGTCGGTGTGTGTGTGTGTTGTCGGTGTGTGTGTGTGTGTGTTGTCGGTGTCTGTGTGTGTGTTGTCGGTGTGTGTGTGTGTTGTCGGTGTGTGTGTGTGTGTTGTCGGTCTGTGTGTGTGTGTGTGTTGTCGGTGTGTGTTTGTGTGTTGTCGGTGTGTGTGTGTGTGTGTTGTCGGTGTGTGTGTGTGTGTTGTGTGTGTGTGTGTGTGTTGTCGGTGTGTGTGTGTGTGTGTTGTCAGTGTGTGTGTGTGTGTGTTGTCGGTGTGTGTGTGTGTGTTGTCGATGTGTGTGTGTGTGTGTTGTCGGTGTGTGTGTGTGTGTGTGTTGTCGGTGTGTTTGTGTGTGTGTGTGTTGCCGGTGTGTGTGTGTGTGTTGTCGGTGTGTGTGTGTGTTGTCGGTGTGTATGTGTGTGTGTGTGTTGTCAGTGTGTGTGTGTGTGTTGTCGGTGTGTGTGTGTGTGTGTTGTCGGTGTGTGTGTGTGTGTTGTGTGTGTGTGTCGGTGTGTGTGTGTTGTCGGTGTGTGTGTGTGTGTGTGTGTGTTGTCGGTGTGTGTGTGTGTGTGTTGTCGGTGTTTGTGTGTGTGTTGTCGGTGTGTGTGTGTGTGTGTTGTCGGTGTGTGTGTGTGTGTTGTGTGTGTGTGTCGGTGTGTGTGTGTTGTCGGTGTGTGTGTGTGTGTGTGTTGTCGGTGTGTGTGTGTGTGTTGTCGGTGTGTGTGTGTGTGTGTTGTCAGTGTGTGTGTGTGTGTGTGTTGTCGGTGTGTGTGTGTGTGTGTTGTCGGTGTGTGTGTGTGTGTGTGTTGTCGGTGTGTGTGTGTGTGTGTGTTGTCGGTGTGTGTGTGTGTGTGTGTGTTGTCGGTGTGTGTGTGTGTTGTCGGTGTGTGTGTGTGTTGTCGGTGTGTGTGTGTGTTGTCGGTGTGTGTGTGTGTGTGTGTGTTGTCGGTGTGTGTGTGTGTGTTGTCGGTGTGTGTGTGTGTGTTGTCGGTGTGTGTTTGTGTGTTGTCGGTGTGTATGTGTGTGTGTTGTCAGTGTGTGTGTGTGTGTGTTGTCGGTGTGTGTGTGTTTATGTGTTGTCGATGTGTGTGTGTGTGTGTTGTCGGTGTGTGTGTGTTGTCGGTGTGTGTGTGTGTTGTCGGTGTGTGTGTGTGTGTGTGTTGTCGGTGTGTGTGTGTGTGTTGTCGGTTTGTGTGTGTGTGTGTGTGTTGTCGGTGTGTGTGTGTGTGTTGTCGGTGTGTGTGTGTGTGTGTTGTCGGTGTGTGTGTGTTGTGTGTGTGTGTCGGTGTGTGTGTGTTGTCGGTGTGTGTGTGTGTGTGTGTGTTGTCGGTGTGTGTGTGTGTGTGTTGTCGGTGTGTGTGTGTGTGTGTGTGTTGTCAGTGTGTGTGTGTGTTTTGTCGGTGTGTGTGTGTGTGTTGTCAGTGTGTGTGTGTGTGTGTGTGTTGTCGTTGTGTGTGTGTGTGTGTTGTCGGTGTGTGTGTGTGTGTGTGTTGTCGGTGTGTGTGTGTGTGTGTGTGTGTGTGTGTGTTGTCGGTGTTTGTGTGTGTGTGTTGTCGGTGTGTGTGTGTGTGTGTTGTCGGTGTGTGTGTGTGTGTGTGTGTGTGTGTGTTGTCGGTGTGTGTGTGTGTGTGTTGTCGGTGTGTGTGTGTGTGTGTGTGTGTGTGTGTGTGTGTGTGTGTTGTCGGTGTGTGTGTGTGTGTTGTCGGTGTGTGTGTGTGTGTTGTCGGTGTGTGTGTGTGTGTGTTGTCGGTGTGTGTGTGTGTGTGTGTGTGTGTGTGTGTTGTCGGTGTGTGTGTGTAGGTGTTGTCGGTGTGTGTGTGTGTGTTGTCGGTGTGTGTGTGTGTGTTGTCGGTGTGTATGTGTGTGTGTTGTCAGTGTGTGTGTGTGTGTGTTGTCGGTGTGTGTGTGTTTATGTGTTGTCAGTGTGTGTGTGTGTGTTGTCGGTGTGTGTGTGTGTGTCGGTGTGTGTGTGTGTGTTGTGTCTGTGTGTTGTCGGTGTGTGTGTGTGTGTTGTCGGTGTGTGTGTGTGTGTTGTCGGTGTGTATGTGTGTGTGTTGTCAGTGTGTGTGTGTGTGTGTTGTCGGTGTGTGTGTGTTTATGTGTTGTCAGTGTGTGTGTGTGTGTTGTCGGTGTGTGTGTGTGTGTGTGTGTTGTCGGTGTGTGTGTGTTGTCGGTGTGTGTGTGTGTGTGTTGTCGGTGTGTGTGTGTGTGTGTTGTCGGTGTGTGTGTGTGTGTTGTGTGTGTGTGTGTTGTCGGTGTGTGTGTGTGTGTGTTGTCGATGTGTGTGTGTGTGTGTTGTCGGTGTGTGTGTGTGTGTGTTGTGTGTGTGTGTGTTGTCGGTGTGTGTGTGTGTTGTTGGTGTGTGTGTGTGTGTGTTGTGTGTGTGTGTGTTGTCGGTGTGAGTGTGTGTGTGTTGTCGGTGTGTGTGTGTGTGTGTTGTCGGTGTGTGTGTGTGTGTTGTCGGTGTGTGTGTGTGTGTGTGTTGTCGGTGTGTGTGTGTGTTGTCGGTGTGTGTGTGTGTGTGTGTTGTCGGTGTCTGTGTGTGTGTTGTCGGTGTGTGTGTGTGTGTTGTCGATGTGTGTGTGTGTGTGTGTGTTGTCGGTGTGTGTGTGTGTGCGTTGTGTGTGTGTGTGTTGTCGGTGTGTGTGTGTGTGTTGTTGGTGTGTGTGTGTGTGTGTTGTGTGTGTGTGTGTTGTCGGTGTGTGTGTGTGTGTGTTGTAGGTGTGTGTGTGTGTGTGTGTTGTCGGTGTGTGTGTGTGTGTGTTGTCGGTGTGTGTGTGTGTTGTCGGTGTGTGTGTGTGTGTGTGTTGTCGGTGTCTGTGTGTGTGTTGTCGGTGTGTGTGTGTGTGTTGTCGGTGTGTGTGTGTGTGTGTTGTCGGTGTGTGTGTGTGTGCGTTGTGTGTGTGTGTGTTGTCGGTGTGTGTGTGTGTGTTGTTGGTGTGTGTGTGTGTGTGTTGTGTGTGTGTGTGTTGTCGGTGTGTGTGTGTGTATGTGTTGTCGGTGTGTGTGTGTGTGTGTTGTCGGTGTGTGTGTGTGTGTTGTCGGTGTGTGTGTGTGTGTCGTGTGTGTGTGTGTGTGTGTTGTCGGTGTGTGTGTGTGTGTTGTCGGTGTGTGTGTGTGTGTGTGTTGTCGGTGTGTGTGTGTGTGTTGTCGGTGTGTGTGTGTGTGTGTTGTCGGTGTGTGTGTGTGTGTGTGTTGTCGGTGTGTGTGTGTTGTCGGTGGTGTGTGTGTGTGTGTGTTGTCGGTGTGTGTGTGTGTGTGTTGTCGGTGTGTGTGTGTTGTGTGTGTGTGTGTGTGTGTGTGTTGTCGAGTGTGTGTGTGTGTGTTGTTGTCGGTGTGTGTGTGTGTGCGTTGTGTGTGTGTGTGTTGTCGGTGTGTGTGTGTGTGTTGTTGTGTGTGTGTGTGTGTGTGTGTGTGTGTGTGTTGTCGGTGTGTGTGTGTGTGTGTTGTCGGTGTGTGTGTGTGTGTGTGTTGTCGGTGTGTGTGTGTGTGTGTTGTCGGTGTGTGTGTGTGTTGTCGGTGTGTGTGTGTGTGTGTGTTGTCGGTGTCGTGTGTGTGTGTTGTCGGTGTGTGTGTGTGTGTTGTCGATGTGTGTGTGTGTGTGTTGTCGGTGTGTGTGTGTGTGCGTTGTGTGTGTGTGTGTTGTCGGTGTGTGTGTGTGTGATGTTGGTGTGTGTGTGTGTGTGTTGTGTGTGTGTGTGTTGTCGGTGTGTGTGTGTGTGTGTTGTCGGTGTGTGTGTGTGTGTGTTGTCGGTGTGTGTGTGTGTGTGTTGTCGGTGTGTGTGTGTGTGTGTGTGTTGTCGGTGTGTGTGTGTGTTGTCGGTGTGTGTGTGTGTGTGTTGTCGGTGTCTGTGTGTGTGTTGTCGGTGTGTGTGTGTGTTGTCGGTGTGTGTGTGTGTGTGTTGTCGGTCTGTGTGTGTGTGTGTGTTGTCGGTGTGTGTTTGTGTGTTGTCGGTGTGTGTGTGTGTGTGTTGTCGGTGTGTGTGTGTGTGTGTGTGTGTGTGTGTGTGTGTTGTCGGTGTGTGTGTGTGTGTGTTGTCAGTGTGTGTGTGTGTGTGTTGTCGGTGTGTGTGTGGGTGTTGTCGATGTGTGTGTGTGTGTGTTGTCGGTGTGTGTGTGTGTGTGTGTTGTCGGTGTGTTTGTGTGTGTGTGTGTTGCCGGTGTGTGTGTGTGTGTTGTCGGTGTGTGTGTGTGTGTTGTCGGTGTGTATGTGTGTGTGTTGTCGGTGTGTGTGTGTGTGTTGTCGGTGTGTGTGTGTGTGTGTTGTCGGTGTGTGTGTGTGTGTTGTGTGTGTGTGTCGGTGTGTGTGTGTTGTCGGTGTGTGTGTGTGTGTGTGTGTGTTGTCGGTGTGTGTGTGTGTGTGTGTTGTCGTTGTTTGTGTGTGTGTTGTCGGTGTGTGTGTGTGTGTGTTGTCGGTGTGTGTGTGTGTGTTGTGTGTGTGTGTCGGTGTGTGTGTGTTGTCGGTGTGTGTGTGTGTGTGTGTGTGTGTGTGTGTGTGTGTGTGTTGTCGGTGTGTGTGTGTGTTGTCGGTGTGTGTGTGTGTTGTCGGTGTGTGTGTGTGTGTGTGTGTTGTCGGTGTGTGTGTGTGTGTTGTCGGTGTGTGTGTGTGTGTTGTCGGTGCGTGTTTGTGTGTTGTCGGTGTGTATGTGTGTGTGTTGTCAGTGTGTGTGTGTGTGTGTTGTCGGTGTGTGTGTGTTTATGTGTTGTCGATGTGTGTGTGTGTGTGTTGTCGGTGTGTGTGTGTGTGTTGTCGGTGTGTGTGTGTGTTGTCGGTGTGTGTGTGTGTGTGTGTTGTCGGTGTGTGTGTGTGTGTTGTCGGTGTGTGTGTGTGTGTGTGTGTTGTCGGTGTGTGTGTGTGTGTTGTCGGTGTGTGTGTGTGTGTGTTGTCGGTGTGTGTGTGTTGTGTGTGTGTGTCGGTGTGTGTGTGTTGTCGGTGTGTGTGTGTGTGTGTGTGTTGTCGGTGTGTGTGTGTGTGTGTTGTCGGTGTGTGTGTGTGTGTGTGTGTGTGTTGTCAGTGTGTGTGTGTGTGTGTTGTCGGTGTGTGTGTGTGTGTGTGTTGTCAGTGTGTGTGTGTGTGTGTGTTGTCGTTGTGTGTGTGTGTGTGTTGTCGGTGTGTGTGTGTGTGTGTGTTGTCGGTTTGTGTGTGTGTGTGTGTGTGTGTGTTGTCGGTGTTTGTGTGTGTGTGTTGTCGGTGTGTGTGTGTGTGTGTTGTCGGTGTGTGTGTGTGTGTGTGTGTGTGTTGTCGGTGTGTGTGTGTGTGTGTTGTCGGTGTGTGTGTGTGTGTGTGTGTGTGTGTGTGTGTGTTGTCGGTGTGTGTGTGTGTGTTGTCGGTGTGTGTGTGTGTGTTGTCGGTGTTTGTGTGTGTGTGTTGTCGGTGTGTGTGTGTGTGTGTGTGTGTGTGTTGTCGGTGTGTGTGTGTAGGTGTTGTCGGTGTGTGTGTGTGTGTTGTCGGTGTGTGTGTGTGTGTTGTCGGTGTGTATGTGTGTGTGTTGTCAGTGTGTGTGTGTGTGTGTTGTCGGTGTGTGTGTGTTTATGTGTTGTCAGTGTGTGTGTGTGTGTTGTCGGTGTGTGTGTGTGTGTGTGTGTTGTCGGTGTGTGTGTGTTGTCGGTGTGTGTGTGTGTGTGTTGTCGGTGTGTGTGTGTGTGTGTTGTCGGTGTGTGTGTGTGTGTTGTGTGTGTGTGTGTTGTCGGTGTGTGTGTGTGTGTTGTCGATGTGTGTGTGTGTGTGTTGTCGGTGTGTGTGTGTGTGTGTTGTGTGTGTGTGTGTTGTCGGTGTGTGTGTGTGTGTTGTTGGTGTGTGTGTGTGTGTGTTGTGTGTGTGTGTGTTGTCGGTGCGTGTTTGTGTGTTGTCGGTGTGTATGTGTGTGTGTTGTCAGTGTGTGTGTGTGTGTGTTGTCGGTGTGTGTGTGTTTATGTGTTGTCGATGTGTGTGTGTGTGTGTTGTCGGTGTGTGTGTGTGTGTTGTCGGTGTGTGTGTGTGTTGTCGGTGTGTGTGTGTGTGTGTGTTGTCGGTGTGTGTGTGTGTGTTGTCGGTTTGTGTGTGTGTGTGTGTGTTGTCGGTGTGTGTGTGTGTGTTGTCGGTGTGTGTGTGTGTGTGTTGTCGGTGTGTGTGTGTTGTGTGTGTGTGTCGGTGTGTGTGTGTTGTCGGTGTGTGTGTGTGTGTGTTGTCGGTGTGTGTGTGTGTGTGTTGTCGGTGTGTGTGTGTGTGTGTGTGTGTGTTGTCAGTGTGTGTGTGTGTGTGTTGTCGGTGTGTGTGTGTGTGTGTGTGTTGTCAGTGTGTGTGTGTGTGTGTGTTGTCGTTGTGTGTGTGTGTGTGTTGTCGGTGTGTGTGTGTGTGTGTGTTGTCGGTTTGTGTGTGTGTGTGTGTGTGTGTGTTGTCGGTGTTTGTGTGTGTGTGTTGTCGGTGTGTGTGTGTGTGTGTTGTCGGTGTGTGTGTGTGTGTGTGTGTGTGTTGTCGGTGTGTGTGTGTGTGTGTTGTCGGTGTGTGTGTGTGTGTGTGTGTGTGTGTGTGTGTGTTGTCGGTGTGTGTGTGTGTGTTGTCGGTGTGTGTGTGTGTGTTGTCGGTGTTTGTGTGTGTGTGTTGTCGGTGTGTGTGTGTGTGTGTGTGGGTGTGTTGTCGGTGTGTGTGTGTAGGTGTTGTCGGTGTGTGTGTGTGTGTTGTCGGTGTGTGTGTGTGTGTTGTCGGTGTGTATGTGTGTGTGTTGTCAGTGTGTGTGTGTGTGTGTTGTCGGTGTGTGTGTGTTTATGTGTTGTCAGTGTGTGTGTGTGTGTTGTCGGTGTGTGTGTGTGTGTGTGTGTTGTCGGTGTGTGTGTGTTGTCGGTGTGTGTGTGTGTGTGTTGTCGGTGTGTGTGTGTGTGTGTTGTCGGTGTGTGTGTGTGTGTTGTGTGTGTGTGTGTTGTCGGTGTGTGTGTGTGTGTTGTCGATGTGTGTGTGTGTGTGTTGTCGGTGTGTGTGTGTGTGTGTTGTGTGTGTGTGTGTTGTCGGTGTGTGTGTGTGTGTTGTTGGTGTGTGTGTGTGTGTGTTGTGTGTGTGTGTGTTGTCGGTGTGTGTGTGTGTGTGTTGTCGGTGTGTGTGTGTGTGTGTTGTCGGTGTGTGTGTGTGTTGTCGGTGTGTGTGTGTGTGTGTGTTGTCGGTGTGTGTGTGTGTTGTCGGTGTGTGTGTGTGTGTGTGTTGTCGGTGTCTGTGTGTGTGTTGTCGGTGTGTGTGTGTGTGTTGTCGATGTGTGTGTGTGTGTGTTGTCGGTGTGTGTGTGTGTGCGTTGTGTGTGTGTGTGTTGTCGGTGTGTGTGTGTGTGTTGTTGGTGTGTGTGTGTGTGTGTTGTGTGTGTGTGTGTTGTCGGTGTGTGTGTGTGTGTGTTGTCGGTGTGTGTGTGTGTGTGTTGTCGGTGTGTGTGTGTGTGTGTTGTCGGTTTGTGTGTGTGTGTGTGTGTTGTCGGTGTGTGTGTGTGTGTTGTCGGTGTGTGTGTGTGTGTGTGTGTTGTCGGTGTGTGTGTGTTGTGTGTGTGTGTCGGTGTGTGTGTGTTGTCGGTGTGTGTGTGTGTGTGTGTGTGTTGTCGGTGTGTGTGTGTGTGTGTTGTCGGTGTGTGTGTGTGTGTGTGTGTGTGTTGTCAGTGTGTGTGTGTGTGTGTTGTCGGTGTGTGTGTGTGTGTGTGTGTGTTGTCAGTGTGTGTGTGTGTGTGTGTTGTCGTTGTGTGTGTGTGTGTGTTGTCGGTGTGTGTGTGTGTGTGTGTTGTCGGTGTGTGTGTGTGTGTGTGTGTTGTCGGTGTTTGTGTGTGTGTGTTGTCGGTGTGTGTGTGTGTGTGTTGTCGGTGTGTGTGTGTGTGTGTGTGTGTGTGTGTGTTGTCGGTGTGTGTGTGTGTGTGTTGTCGGTGTGTGTGTGTGTGTGTGTGTGTGTGTGTGTGTGTGTGTGTGTGTGTGTGTGTGGTGTGTGTGTGTTGTCGGTGTGTGTGTGTTGTCGGTGTGTGTGTGTGTGTTGTCGGTGTTTGTGTGTGTGTGTTGTCGGTGTGTGTGTGTGTGTGTGTGTGTGTGTGTTGTCGGTGTGTGTGTAGGTGTTGTCGGTGTGTGTGTGTGTGTTGTCGGTGTGTGTGTGTGTGTTGTCGGTGTGTATGTGTGTGTGTTGTCAGTGTGTGTGTGTGTGTGTTGTCGGTGTGTGTGTGTTTATGTGTTGTCAGTGTGTGTGTGTGTGTTGTCGGTGTGTGTGTGTGTGTGTGTGTTGTCGGTGTGTGTGTGTTGTCGGTGTGTGTGTGTGTGTGTTGTCGGTGTGTGTGTGTGTGTGTTGTCGGTGTGTGTGTGTGTGTTGTGTGTGTGTGTGTTGTCGGTGTGTGTGTGTGTGTTGTCGATGTGTGTGTGTGTGTGTTGTCGGTGTGTGTGTGTGTGTGTTGTGTGTGTGTGTGTTGTCGGTGTGTGTGTGTTGTTGGTGTGTGTGTGTGTGTGTTGTGTGTGTGTGTGTTGTCGGTGTGTGTGTGTGTGTGTTGTCGGTGTGTGTGTGTGTGTGTTGTCGGTGTGTGTGTGTGTGTGTTGTCGGTGTGTGTGTGTGTGTGTGTTGTCGGTGTGTGTGTGTGTTGTCGGTGTGTGTGTGTGTGTGTGTTGTCGGTGTCTGTGTGTGTGTTGTCGGTGTGTGTGTGTGTGTTGTCGATGTGTGTGTGTGTGTGTTGTCGGTGTGTGTGTGTGTGCGTTGTGTGTGTGTGTGTTGTCGGTGTGTGTGTGTGTGTTGTTGGTGTGTGTGTGTGTGTGTTGTGTGTGTGTGTGTTGTCGGTGTGTGTGTGTGTGTGTTGTCGGTGTGTGTGTGTGTGTGTTGTCGGTGTGTGTGTGTGTGTGTTGTCGGTGTGTGTGTGTGTGTGTGTTGTCGGTGTGTGTGTGTGTTGTCGGTGTGTGTGTGTGTGTTGTCGGTGTGTGTGTGTGTGCGTTGTGTGTGTGTGTGTTGTCGGTGTGTGTGTGTGTGTTGTTGGTGTGTGTGTGTGTTGTGTGTGTGTGTGTTGTCGGTGTGTGTGTGTGTGTGTTGTCGGTGTGTGTGTGTGTGTGTTGTCGGTGTGTGTGTGTGTGTGTTGTCGGTGTGTGTGTGTGTTGTCGGTGTGTGTGTGTGTGTGTGTTGTCGGTGTCTGTGTGTGTGTTGTCGGTGTGTGTGTGTGTGTTGTCGATGTGTGTGTGTGTGTGTTGTCGGTGTGTGTGTGTGTGCGTTGTGTGTGTGTGTGTTGTCGGTGTGTGTGTGTGTGTTGTTGGTGTGTGTGTGTGTTGTGTGTGTGTGTGTTGTCGGTGTGTGTGTGTGTGTGTTGTCGGTGTGTGTGTGTGTGTTGTCGGTGTGTGTGTGTGTGTGCGTTGTGTGTGTGTGTGTGTGTTGTCGGTGTCTGTGTGTGTGTTGTCGGTGTGTGTGTGTGTGTTGTCGATGTGTGTGTGTGTGTGTTGTCGGTGTGTGTGTGTGTGTTGTTGGTGTGTGTGTGTGTGTGTTGTGTGTGTGTGTGTTGTCGGTGTGTGTGTGTGTGTGTTGTCGGTGTGTGTGTGTGTGTGTTGTCGGTGTGTGTGTGTGTGTGTTGTCGGTGTGTGTGTGTGTGTGTGTTGTCGGTGTGTGTGTGTGTTGTCGGTGTGTGTGTGTGTGTGTTGTCGGTGTCTGTGTGTGTGTTGTCGGTGTGTGTGTGTGTTGTCGGTGTGTGTGTGTGTGTGTTGTCGGTCTGTGTGTGTGTGTGTGTTGTCGGTGTGTGTTTGTGTGTTGTCGGTGTGTGTGTGTGTGTGTTGTCGGTGTGTGTGTGTGTGTTGTGTGTGTGTGTGTGTGTTGTCGGTGTGTGTGTGTGTGTGTTGTCAGTGTGTGTGTGTGTGTGTTGTCGGTGTGTGTGTGTGTGTTGTCGATGTGTGTGTGTGTGTGTTGTCGGTGTGTGTGTGTGTGTGTGTTGTCGGTGTGTTTGTGTGTGTGTGTGTTGCCGGTGTGTGTGTGTGTGTTGTCGGTGTGTGTGTGTGTTGTCGGTGTGTATGTGTGTGTGTGTGTTGTCAGTGTGTGTGTGTGTGTTGTCGGTGTGTGTGTGTGTGTGTTGTCGGTGTGTGTGTGTGTGTTGTGTGTGTGTGTCGGTGTGTGTGTGTTGTCGGTGTGTGTGTGTGTGTGTGTGTGTTGTCGGTGTGTGTGTGTGTGTGTTGTCGGTGTTTGTGTGTGTGTTGTCGGTGTGTGTGTGTGTGTGTTGTCGGTGTGTGTGTGTGTGTTGTGTGTGTGTGTCGGTGTGTGTGTGTTGTCGGTGTGTGTGTGTGTGTGTGTTGTCGGTGTGTGTGTGTGTGTGTTGTCGGTGTGTGTGTGTGTGTGTTGTCAGTGTGTGTGTGTGTGTGTGTTGTCGGTGTGTGTGTGTGTGTGTTGTCGGTGTGTGTGTGTGTGTGTGTTGTCGGTGTGTGTGTGTGTGTGTGTGTGTTGTCGGTGTGTGTGTGTGTGTGTGTGTTGTCGGTGTGTGTGTGTGTTGTCGGTGTGTGTGTGTGTTGTCGGTGTGTGTGTGTGTTGTCGGTGTGTGTGTGTGTGTGTGTGTTGTCGGTGTGTGTGTGTGTGTTGTCGGTGTGTGTGTGTGTGTTGTCGGTGTGTGTTTGTGTGTTGTCGGTGTGTATGTGTGTGTGTTGTCAGTGTGTGTGTGTGTGTGTTGTCGGTGTGTGTGTGTTTATGTGTTGTCGATGTGTGTGTGTGTGTGTTGTCGGTGTGTGTGTGTTGTCGGTGTGTGTGTGTGTTGTCGGTGTGTGTGTGTGTGTTGTCGGTGTGTGTGTGTGTGTTGTCGGTTTGTGTGTGTGTGTGTGTGTTGTCGGTGTGTGTGTGTGTGTTGTCGGTGTGTGTGTGTGTGTGTGTGTTGTCGGTGTGTGTGTGTTGTGTGTGTGTGTCGGTGTGTGTGTGTTGTCGGTGTGTGTGTGTGTGTGTGTGTTGTCGGTGTGTGTGTGTGTGTGTTGTCGGTGTGTGTGTGTGTGTGTGTGTTGTCAGTGTGTGTGTGTGTTTTGTCGGTGTGTGTGTGTGTGTTGTCAGTGTGTGTGTGTGTGTGTGTGTTGTCGTTGTGTGTGTGTGTGTGTTGTCGGTGTGTGTGTGTGTGTGTGTTGTCGGTGTGTGTGTGTGTGTGTGTGTGTGTGTGTGTTGTCGGTGTTTGTGTGTGTGTGTTGTCGGTGTGTGTGTGTGTGTGTTGTCGGTGTGTGTGTGTGTGTGTGTGTGTGTGTGTGTGTTGTCGGTGTGTGTGTGTGTGTGTTGTCGGTGTGTGTGTGTGTGTGTGTGTGTGTGTGTGTGTGTGTGTGTGTTGTCGGTGTGTGTGTGTGTGTTGTCGGTGTGTGTGTGTGTGTTGTCGGTGTTTGTGTGTGTGTGTTGTCGGTGTGTGTGTGTGTGTGTGTGTGTGTGTGTGTTGTCGGTGTGTGTGTGTAGGTGTTGTCGGTGTGTGTGTGTGTGTTGTCGGTGTGTGTGTGTGTGTTGTCGGTGTGTATGTGTGTGTGTTGTCAGTGTGTGTGTGTGTGTGTTGTCGGTGTGTGTGTGTTTATGTGTTGTCAGTGTGTGTGTGTGTGTTGTCGGTGTGTGTGTGTGTGTGTGTGTTGTCGGTGTGTGTGTGTTGTCGGTGTGTGTGTGTGTGTGTTGTCGGTGTGTGTGTGTTGTCGGTGTGTGTGTGTGTGTTGTGTCTGTGTGTTGTCGGTGTGTGTGTGTGTGTTGTCGGTGTGTGTGTGTGTGTTGTCGGTGTGTATGTGTGTGTGTTGTCAGTGTGTGTGTGTGTGTGTTGTCGGTGTGTGTGTGTTTATGTGTTGTCAGTGTGTGTGTGTGTGTTGTCGGTGTGTGTGTGTGTGTGTGTGTTGTCGGTGTGTGTGTGTTGTCGGTGTGTGTGTGTGTGTGTTGTCGGTGTGTGTGTGTGTGTGTTGTCGGTGTGTGTGTGTGTGTTGTGTGTGTGTGTGTTGTCGGTGTGTGTGTGTGTGTGTTGTCGATGTGTGTGTGTGTGTGTTGTCGGTGTGTGTGTGTGTGTGTTGTGTGTGTGTGTGTTGTCGGTGTGTGTGTGTGTTGTTGGTGTGTGTGTGTGTGTGTTGTGTGTGTGTGTGTTGTCGGTGTGAGTGTGTGTGTGTTGTCGGTGTGTGTGTGTGTGTGTTGTCGGTGTGTGTGTGTGTGTTGTCGGTGTGTGTGTGTGTGTGTGTTGTCGGTGTGTGTGTGTGTTGTCGGTGTGTGTGTGTGTGTGTGTTGTCGGTGTCTGTGTGTGTGTTGTCGGTGTGTGTGTGTGTGTTGTCGATGTGTGTGTGTGTGTGTGTGTTGTCGGTGTGTGTGTGTGTGCGTTGTGTGTGTGTGTGTTGTCGGTGTGTGTGTGTGTGTTGTTGGTGTGTGTGTGTGTGTGTTGTGTGTGTGTGTGTTGTCGGTGTGTGTGTGTGTGTGTTGTAGGTGTGTGTGTGTGTGTGTGTTGTCGGTGTGTGTGTGTGTGTGTTGTCGGTGTGTGTGTGTGTTGTCGGTGTGTGTGTGTGTGTGTGTTGTCGGTGTCTGTGTGTGTGTTGTCGGTGTGTGTGTGTGTGTTGTCGATGTGTGTGTGTGTGTGTTGTCGGTGTGTGTGTGTGTGCGTTGTGTGTGTGTGTGTTGTCGGTGTGTGTGTGTGTGATGTTGGTGTGTGTGTGTGTGTGTTGTGTGTGTGTGTGTTGTCGGTGTGTGTGTGTGTGTGTTGTCGGTGTGTGTGTGTGTGTGTTGTCGGTGTGTGTGTGTGTGTGTTGTCGGTGTGTGTGTGTGTGTGTGTGTTGTCGGTGTGTGTGTGTGTTGTCGGTGTGTGTGTGTGTGTGTTGTCGGTGTCTGTGTGTGTGTTGTCGGTGTGTGTGTGTGTTGTCGGTGTGTGTGTGTGTGTGTTGTCGGTCTGTGTGTGTGTGTGTGTTGTCGGTGTGTGTTTGTGTGTTGTCGGTGTGTGTGTGTGTGTGTTGTCGGTGTGTGTGTGTGTGTGTTGTGTGTGTGTGTGTGTTGTCGGTGTGTGTGTGTGTGTGTTGTCAGTGTGTGTGTGTGTGTGTTGTCGGTGTGTGTGTGGGTGTTGTCGATGTGTGTGTGTGTGTGTTGTCGGTGTGTGTGTGTGTGTGTGTTGTCGGTGTGTTTGTGTGTGTGTGTGTTGCCGGTGTGTGTGTGTGTGTTGTCGGTGTGTGTGTGTGTGTTGTCGGTGTGTATGTGTGTGTGTTGTCAGTGTGTGTGTGTGTGTTGTCGGTGTGTGTGTGTGTGTGTTGTCGGTGTGTGTGTGTGTGTTGTGTGTGTGTGTCGGTGTGTGTGTGTTGTCGGTGTGTGTGTGTGTGTGTGTGTGTTGTCGGTGTGTGTGTGTGTGTGTGTTGTCGTTGTTTGTGTGTGTGTTGTCGGTGTGTGTGTGTGTGTGTTGTCGGTGTGTGTGTGTGTGTTGTGTGTGTGTGTCGGTGTGTGTGTGTTGTCGGTGTGTGTGTGTGTGTGTGTGTGTGTGTGTGTGTGTGTGTGTTGTCGGTGTGTGTGTGTGTTGTCGGTGTGTGTGTGTGTTGTCGGTGTGTGTGTGTGTGTGTGTGTTGTCGGTGTGTGTGTGTGTGTTGTCGGTGTGTGTGTGTGTGTTGTCGGTGCGTGTTTGTGTGTTGTCGGTGTGTATGTGTGTGTGTTGTCAGTGTGTGTGTGTGTGTGTTGTCGGTGTGTGTGTGTTTATGTGTTGTCGATGTGTGTGTGTGTGTGTTGTCGGTGTGTGTGTGTGTGTTGTCGGTGTGTGTGTGTGTTGTCGGTGTGTGTGTGTGTGTGTGTTGTCGGTGTGTGTGTGTGTGTTGTCGGTTTGTGTGTGTGTGTGTGTGTTGTCGGTGTGTGTGTGTGTGTTGTCGGTGTGTGTGTGTGTGTGTTGTCGGTGTGTGTGTGTTGTGTGTGTGTGTCGGTGTGTGTGTGTTGTCGGTGTGTGTGTGTGTGTGTGTGTTGTCGGTGTGTGTGTGTGTGTGTTGTCGGTGTGTGTGTGTGTGTGTGTGTGTGTTGTCAGTGTGTGTGTGTGTGTGTTGTCGGTGTGTGTGTGTGTGTGTGTTGTCAGTGTGTGTGTGTGTGTGTGTTGTCGTTGTGTGTGTGTGTGTGTTGTCGGTGTGTGTGTGTGTGTGTGTTGTCGGTTTGTGTGTGTGTGTGTGTGTGTGTGTTGTCGGTGTTTGTGTGTGTGTGTTGTCGGTGTGTGTGTGTGTGTGTTGTCGGTGTGTGTGTGTGTGTGTGTGTGTGTTGTCGGTGTGTGTGTGTGTGTGTTTTCGGTGTGTGTGTGTGTGTGTGTGTGTGTGTGTGTGTGTTGTCGGTGTGTGTGTGTGTGTTGTCGGTGTGTGTGTGTGTGTTGTCGGTGTTTGTGTGTGTGTGTTGTCGGTGTGTGTGTGTGTGTGTGTGTGTGTGTTGTCGGTGTGTGTGTGTAGGTGTTGTCGGTGTGTGTGTGTGTGTTGTCGGTGTGTGTGTGTGTGTTGTCGGTGTGTATGTGTGTGTGTTGTCAGTGTGTGTGTGTGTGTGTTGTCGGTGTGTGTGTGTTTATGTGTTGTCAGTGTGTGTGTGTGTGTTGTCGGTGTGTGTGTGTGTGTGTGTGTTGTCGGTGTGTGTGTGTTGTCGGTGTGTGTGTGTGTGTGTTGTCGGTGTGTGTGTGTGTGTGTTGTCGGTGTGTGTGTGTGTGTTGTGTGTGTGTGTGTTGTCGGTGTGTGTGTGTGTGTTGTCGATGTGTGTGTGTGTGTGTTGTCGGTGTGTGTGTGTGTGTGTTGTGTGTGTGTGTGTTGTCGGTGTGTGTGTGTGTGTTGTTGGTGTGTGTGTGTGTGTGTTGTGTGTGTGTGTGTTGTCGGTGCGTGTTTGTGTGTTGTCGGTGTGTATGTGTGTGTGTTGTCAGTGTGTGTGTGTGTGTGTTGTCGGTGTGTGTGTGTTTATGTGTTGTCGATGTGTGTGTGTGTGTGTTGTCGGTGTGTGTGTGTGTGTTGTCGGTGTGTGTGTGTGTTGTCGGTGTGTGTGTGTGTGTGTGTTGTCGGTGTGTGTGTGTGTGTTGTCGGTTTGTGTGTGTGTGTGTGTGTGTTGTCGGTGTGTGTGTGTGTGTTGTCGGTGTGTGTGTGTGTGTGTTGTCGGTGTGTGTGTGTGTGTGTTGTCGGTGTGTGTGTGTGTGTGTGTTGTCGGTGTGTGTGTGTGTTGTCGGTGTGTGTGTGTGTGTGTGTTGTCGGTGTCTGTGTGTGTGTTGTCGGTGTGTGTGTGTGTGTTGTCGATGTGTGTGTGTGTGTGTTGTCGGTGTGTGTGTGTGTGCGTTGTGTGTGTGTGTGTTGTCGGTGTGTGTGTGTGTTGTTGGTGTGTGTGTGTGTGTGTTGTGTGTGTGTGTGTTGTCGGTGTGTGTGTGTGTGTGTTGTCGGTGTGTGTGTGTGTGTGTTGTCGGTGTGTGTGTGTGTGTGTTGTCGGTTTGTGTGTGTGTGTGTGTGTTGTCGGTGTGTGTGTGTGTGTTGTCGGTGTGTGTGTGTGTGTGTGTTGTCGGTGTGTGTGTGTTGTGTGTGTGTGTCGGTGTGTGTGTGTTGTCGGTGTGTGTGTGTGTGTGTGTGTGTTGTCGGTGTGTGTGTGTGTGTGTTGTCGGTGTGTGTGTGTGTGTGTGTGTGTGTTGTCAGTGTGTGTGTGTGTGTGTTGTTGGTGTGTGTGTGTGTGTGTTGTGTGTGTGTGTGTTGTCGGTGTGTGTGTGTGTGTGTTGTAGGTGTGTGTGTGTGTGTGTGTTGTCGGTGTGTGTGTGTGTGTGTTGTCGGTGTGTGTGTGTGTTGTCGGTGTGTGTGTGTGTGTGTGTTGTCGGTGTCTGTGTGTGTGTTGTCGGTGTGTGTGTGTGTGTTGTCGATGTGTGTGTGTGTGTGTTGTCGGTGTGTGTGTGTGTGCGTTGTGTGTGTGTGTGTTGTCGGTGTGTGTGTGTGTGTTGTTGGTGTGTGTGTGTGTGTGTTGTGTGTGTGTGTGTTGTCGGTGTGTGTGTGTGTGTGTTGTCGGTGTGTGTGTGTGTGTGTTGTCGGTGTGTGTGTGTGTGTGTTGTCGGTGTGTGTGTGTGTTGTCGGTGTGTGTGTGTGTGTGTTGTCGGTGTCTGTGTGTGTGTTGTCGGTGTGTGTGTGTGTTGTCGGTGTGTGTGTGTGTGTGTTGTCGGTCTGTGTGTGTGTGTGTGTTGTCGGTGTGTGTTTGTGTGTTGTCGGTGTGTGTGTGTGTGTGTTGTCGGTGTGTGTGTGTGTGTGTTGTGTGTGTGTGTGTGTTGTCGGTGTGTGTGTGTGTGTGTTGTCAGTGTGTGTGTGTGTGTGTTGTCGGTGTGTGTGTGGGTGTTGTCGATGTGTGTGTGTGTGTGTTGTCGGTGTGTGTGTGTGTGTGTGTTGTCGGTGTGTTTGTGTGTGTGTGTGTTGCCGGTGTGTGTGTGTGTGTTGTCGGTGTGTGTGTGTGTGTTGTCGGTGTGTATGTGTGTGTGTTGTCAGTGTGTGTGTGTGTGTTGTCGGTGTGTGTGTGTGTGTGTTGTCGGTGTGTGTGTGTGTGTTGTGTGTGTGTGTCGGTGTGTGTGTGTTGTCGGTGTGTGTGTGTGTGTGTGTGTGTTGTCGGTGTGTGTGTGTGTG
Source organism: Salmo salar (assembly GCF_965601325.2). Lineage (NCBI taxonomy): Eukaryota > Metazoa > Chordata > Actinopteri > Salmoniformes > Salmonidae > Salmo > Salmo salar. Next base: position 380,391 of record NW_027675562.1, on the reverse strand, counting down.
TGTGTTGTCGTTGTTTGTGTGTGTGTTGTCGGTGTGTGTGTGTGTGTGTTGTCGGTGTGTGTGTGTGTGTTGTGTGTGTGTGTCGGTGTGTGTGTGTTGTCGGTGTGTGTGTGTGTGTGTGTGTGTGTGTGTGTGTGTGTGTTGTCGGTGTGTGTGTGTGTTGTCGGTGTGTGTGTGTGTTGTCGGTGTGTGTGTGTGTGTGTGTGTTGTCGGTGTGTGTGTGTGTGTGTGTTGTCGGTGTGTGTGTGTGTGTTGTCGGTGCGTGTTTGTGTGTTGTCGGTGTGTATGTGTGTGTGTTGTCAGTGTGTGTGTGTGTGTGTTGTCGGTGTGTGTGTGTTTATGTGTTGTCGATGTGTGTGTGTGTGTGTTGTCGGTGTGTGTGTGTGTGTTGTCGGTGTGTGTGTGTGTTGTCGGTGTGTGTGTGTGTGTGTGTTGTCGGTGTGTGTGTGTGTGTTGTCGGTTTGTGTGTGTGTGTGTGTGTTGTCGGTGTGTGTGTGTGTGTTGTCGGTGTGTGTGTGTGTGTGTTGTCGGTGTGTGTGTGTTGTGTGTGTGTGTCGGTGTGTGTGTGTTGTCGGTGTGTGTGTGTGTGTGTTGTCGGTGTGTGTGTGTGTGTGTTGTCGGTGTGTGTGTGTGTGTGTGTGTGTGTTGTCAGTGTGTGTGTGTGTGTGTTGTCGGTGTGTGTGTGTGTGTGTGTGTTGTCAGTGTGTGTGTGTGTGTGTGTTGTCGTTGTGTGTGTGTGTGTGTTGTCGGTGTGTGTGTGTGTGTGTGTTGTCGGTTTGTGTGTGTGTGTGTGTGTGTGTGTTGTCGGTGTTTGTGTGTGTGTGTTGTCGGTGTGTGTGTGTGTGTGTTGTCGGTGTGTGTGTGTGTGTGTGTGTGTGTTGTCGGTGTGTGTGTGTGTGTGTTGTCGGTGTGTGTGTGTGTGTGTGTGTGTGTGTGTGTGTGTCGGTGTGTGTGTGTGTGTTGTCGGTGTGTGTGTGTGTGTTGTCGGTGTTTGTGTGTGTGTGTTGTCGGTGTGTGTGTGTGTGTGTGTGGGTGTGTTGTCGGTGTGTGTGTGTAGGTGTTGTCGGTGTGTGTGTGTGTGTTGTCGGTGTGTGTGTGTGTGTTGTCGGTGTGTATGTGTGTGTGTTGTCAGTGTGTGTGTGTGTGTGTTGTCGGTGTGTGTGTGTTTATGTGTTGTCAGTGTGTGTGTGTGTGTTGTCGGTGTGTGTGTGTGTGTGTGTGTTGTCGGTGTGTGTGTGTTGTCGGTGTGTGTGTGTGTGTGTTGTCGGTGTGTGTGTGTGTGTGTTGTCGGTGTGTGTGTGTGTGTTGTGTGTGTGTGTGTTGTCGGTGTGTGTGTGTGTGTTGTCGATGTGTGTGTGTGTGTGTTGTCGGTGTGTGTGTGTGTGTGTTGTGTGTGTGTGTGTTGTCGGTGTGTGTGTGTGTGTTGTTGGTGTGTGTGTGTGTGTGTTGTGTGTGTGTGTGTTGTCGGTGTGTGTGTGTGTGTGTTGTCGGTGTGTGTGTGTGTGTGTTGTCGGTGTGTGTGTGTGTTGTCGGTGTGTGTGTGTGTGTGTGTTGTCGGTGTGTGTGTGTGTTGTCGGTGTGTGTGTGTGTGTGTGTTGTCGGTGTCTGTGTGTGTGTTGTCGGTGTGTGTGTGTGTGTTGTCGATGTGTGTGTGTGTGTGTTGTCGGTGTGTGTGTGTGTGCGTTGTGTGTGTGTGTGTTGTCGGTGTGTGTGTGTGTGTTGTTGGTGTGTGTGTGTGTGTGTTGTGTGTGTGTGTGTTGTCGGTGTGTGTGTGTGTGTGTTGTCGGTGTGTGTGTGTGTGTGTTGTCGGTGTGTGTGTGTGTGTGTTGTCGGTTTGTGTGTGTGTGTGTGTGTTGTCGGTGTGTGTGTGTGTGTTGTCGGTGTGTGTGTGTGTGTGTGTGTGTTGTCGGTGTGTGTGTGTTGTGTGTGTGTGTCGGTGTGTGTGTGTTGTCGGTGTGTGTGTGTGTGTGTGTGTTGTCGGTGTGTGTGTGTGTGTGTTGTCGGTGTGTGTGTGTGTGTGTGTGTGTTGTCAGTGTGTGTGTGTGTGTGTTGTCGGTGTGTGTGTGTGTGTGTGTGTGTTGTCAGTGTGTGTGTGTGTGTGTGTTGTCGTTGTGTGTGTGTGTGTGTTGTCGGTGTGTGTGTGTGTGTGTGTTGTCGGTGTGTGTGTGTGTGTGTGTGTTGTCGGTGTTTGTGTGTGTGTGTTGTCGGTGTGTGTGTGTGTGTGTTGTCGGTGTGTGTGTGTGTGTGTGTGTGTGTGTGTGTTGTCGGTGTGTGTGTGTGTGTGTTGTCGGTGTGTGTGTGTGTGTGTGTGTGTGTGTGTGTGTGTGTGTGTGTGTGTGTGTGTGTGTGTGTGTGTTGTCGGTGTGTGTGTGTTGTCGGTGTGTGTGTGTGTGTTGTCGGTGTTTGTGTGTGTGTGTTGTCGGTGTGTGTGTGTGTGTGTGTGTGTGTGTGTTGTCGGTGTGTGTGTAGGTGTTGTCGGTGTGTGTGTGTGTGTTGTCGGTGTGTGTGTGTGTGTTGTCGGTGTGTATGTGTGTGTGTTGTCAGTGTGTGTGTGTGTGTGTTGTCGGTGTGTGTGTGTTTATGTGTTGTCAGTGTGTGTGTGTGTGTTGTCGGTGTGTGTGTGTGTGTGTGTGTTGTCGGTGTGTGTGTGTTGTCGGTGTGTGTGTGTGTGTGTTGTCGGTGTGTGTGTGTGTGTGTTGTCGGTGTGTGTGTGTGTGTTGTGTGTGTGTGTGTTGTCGGTGTGTGTGTGTGTGTTGTCGATGTGTGTGTGTGTGTGTTGTCGGTGTGTGTGTGTGTGTGTTGTGTGTGTGTGTGTTGTCGGTGTGTGTGTGTTGTTGGTGTGTGTGTGTGTGTGTTGTGTGTGTGTGTGTTGTCGGTGTGTGTGTGTGTGTGTTGTCGGTGTGTGTGTGTGTGTGTTGTCGGTGTGTGTGTGTGTGTGTTGTCGGTGTGTGTGTGTGTGTGTGTTGTCGGTGTGTGTGTGTGTTGTCGGTGTGTGTGTGTGTGTGTGTTGTCGGTGTCTGTGTGTGTGTTGTCGGTGTGTGTGTGTGTGTTGTCGATGTGTGTGTGTGTGTGTTGTCGGTGTGTGTGTGTGTGCGTTGTGTGTGTGTGTGTTGTCGGTGTGTGTGTGTGTGTTGTTGGTGTGTGTGTGTGTGTGTTGTGTGTGTGTGTGTTGTCGGTGTGTGTGTGTGTGTGTTGTCGGTGTGTGTGTGTGTGTGTTGTCGGTGTGTGTGTGTGTGTGTTGTCGGTGTGTGTGTGTGTGTGTGTTGTCGGTGTGTGTGTGTGTTGTCGGTGTGTGTGTGTGTGTTGTCGGTGTGTGTGTGTGTGCGTTGTGTGTGTGTGTGTTGTCGGTGTGTGTGTGTGTGTTGTTGGTGTGTGTGTGTGTTGTGTGTGTGTGTGTTGTCGGTGTGTGTGTGTGTGTGTTGTCGGTGTGTGTGTGTGTGTGTTGTCGGTGTGTGTGTGTGTGTGTTGTCGGTGTGTGTGTGTGTTGTCGGTGTGTGTGTGTGTGTGTGTTGTCGGTGTCTGTGTGTGTGTTGTCGGTGTGTGTGTGTGTGTTGTCGATGTGTGTGTGTGTGTGTTGTCGGTGTGTGTGTGTGTGCGTTGTGTGTGTGTGTGTTGTCGGTGTGTGTGTGTGTGTTGTTGGTGTGTGTGTGTGTTGTGTGTGTGTGTGTTGTCGGTGTGTGTGTGTGTGTGTTGTCGGTGTGTGTGTGTGTGTGTTGTCGGTGTGTGTGTGTGTGTGTTGTCGGTGTGTGTGTGTGTGTGTGTGTTGTCGGTGTGTGTGTGTGTTGTCGGTGTGTGTGTGTGTGTGTTGTCGGTGTCTGTGTGTGTGTTGTCGGTGTGTGTGTGTGTTGTCGGTGTGTGTGTGTGTGTGTTGTCGGTCTGTGTGTGTGTGTGTGTTGTCGGTGTGTGTTTGTGTGTTGTCGGTGTGTGTGTGTGTGTGTTGTCGGTGTGTGTGTGTGTGTTGTGTGTGTGTGTCGGTGTGTGTGTGTTGTCGGTGTGTGTGTGTGTGTGTGTTGTCGGTGTGTGTGTGTGTGTGTGTCGGTGTGTGTGTGTGTGTGTTGTCGGTGTGTGTGTGTGTGTGTTGTCGGTGTTTGTGTGTGTGTTGTCGGTGTGTGTGTGTCTGTGTTGTCGGTGTGTGTGTGTGTGTTGTGTGTGTGTGTCGGTGTGTGTGTGTTGTCGGTGTGTGTGTGTGTGTGTGTTGTCGGTGTGTGTGTGTGTGTGTTGTCGGTGTGTGTGTGTGTGTGTTGTCAGTGTGTGTGTGTGTGTGTGTTGTCGGTGTGTGTGTGTGTGTGTTGTCGGTGTGTGTGTGTGTGTGTGTTGTCGGTGTGTGTGTGTGTGTGTGTTGTCGGTGTGTGTGTGTGTGTGTGTGTTGTCGGTGTGTGTGTGTGTTGTCGGTGTGTGTGTGTGTTGTCGGTGTGTGTGTGTGTTGTCGGTGTGTGTGTGTGTGTGTGTGTTGTCGGTGTGTGTGTGTGTGTTGTCGGTGTGTGTGTGTGTGTTGTCGGTGTGTGTTTGTGTGTTGTCGGTGTGTATGTGTGTGTGTTGTCAGTGTGTGTGTGTGTGTGTTGTCGGTGTGTGTGTGTTTATGTGTTGTCGATGTGTGTGTGTGTGTGTTGTCGGTGTGTGTGTGTTGTCGGTGTGTGTGTGTGTTGTCGGTGTGTGTGTGTGTGTGTGTTGTCGGTGTGTGTGTGTGTGTGTTGTCGGTTTGTGTGTGTGTGTGTGTGTTGTCGGTGTGTGTGTGTGTGTTGTCGGTGTGTGTGTGTGTGTGTTGTCGGTGTGTGTGTGTTGTGTGTGTGTGTCGGTGTGTGTGTGTTGTCGGTGTGTGTGTGTGTGTGTGTGTTGTCGGTGTGTGTGTGTGTGTGTTGTCGGTGTGTGTGTGTGTGTGTCTGTTGTCAGTGTGTGTGTGTGTTTTGTCGGTGTGTGGTGTTGTCAGTGTGTGTGTGTGTGTGTGTTGTCGTTGTGTGTGTGTGTGTGTTGTCGGTGTGTGTGTGTGTGTGTGTGTGTTGTCGGTGTGTGTGTGTGTGTGTGTGTGTGTGTTGTCGGTGTTTGTGTGTGTGTGTTGTCGGTGTGTGTGTGTGTGTGTTGTCGGTGTGTGTGTGTGTGTGTGTGTGTGTGTGTGTGTTGTCGGTGTGTGTGTGTGTGTGTGTGTGTGTGTGTGTGTGTTGTCGGTGTGTGTGTGTGTGTTGTCGGTGTGTGTGTGTGTGTTGTCGGTGTTTGTGTGTGTGTGTTGTCGGTGTGTGTGTGTGTGTGTGTGTGTGTGTGTTGTCGGTGTGTGTGTGTAGGTGTTGTCGGTGTGTGTGTGTGTGTTGTCGGTGTGTGTGTGTGTGTTGTCGGTGTGTATGTGTGTGTGTTGTCAGTGTGTGTGTGTGTGTGTTGTCGGTGTGTGTGTGTTTATGTGTTGTCAGTGTGTGTGTGTGTGTTGTCTGGTGTGTGTGTGTGTGTGTGTTGTCGGTGTGTGTGTGTTGTCGGTGTGTGTGTGTGTGTGTTGTCGGTGTGTGTGTGTGTGTGTTGTCGGTGTGTGTGTGTGTGTTGTGTGTGTGTGTGTTGTCGGTGTGTGTGTGTGTGTTGTCGATGTGTGTGTGTGTGTGTTGTCGGTGTGTGTGTGTGTGTGTTGTGTGTGTGTGTGTTGTCGGTGTGTGTGTGTGTGTTGTTGGTGTGTGTGTGTGTGTGTTGTGTGTGTGTGTGTTGTCGGTGTGTGTGTGTGTGTGTTGTCGGTGTGTGTGTGTGTGTGTTGTCGGTGTGTGTGTGTGTGTTGTCGGTGTGTGTGTGTGTGTGTGTTGTCGGTGTGTGTGTGTGTGTGTTGTCGGTGTGTGTGTGTGTGTTGTCGGTGTCTGTGTGTGTGTTGTCGGTGTGTGTGTGTGTGTTGTCGATGTGTGTGTGTGTGTGTGTGTTGTCGGTGTGTGTGTGTGTGTTGTTGGTGTGTGTGTGTGTGTGTTGTGTGTGTGTGTGTTGTCGGTGTGTGTGTGTGTGTGTTGTAGGTGTGTGTGTGTGTGTGTGTTGTCGGTGTGTGTGTGTGTGTGTTGTCGGTGTGTGTGTGTGTTGTCGGTGTGTGTGTGTGTGTGTGTTGTCGGTGTCTGTGTGTGTGTTGTCGGTGTGTGTGTGTGTGTTGTCGATGTGTGTGTGTGTGTGTTGTCGGTGTGTGTGTGTGTGCGTTGTGTGTGTGTGTGTTGTCGGTGTGTGTGTGTGTGTTGTTGGTGTGTGTGTGTGTGTGTTGTGTGTGTGTGTGTTGTCGGTGTGTGTGTGTGTGTGTTGTCGGTGTGTGTGTGTGTGTGTTGTCGGTGTGTGTGTGTGTGTGTTGTCGGTGTGTGTGTGTGTGTGTGTGTTGTCGGTGTGTGTGTGTGTTGTCGGTGTGTGTGTGTGTGTGTTGTCGGTGTCTGTGTGTGTGTTGTCGGTGTGTGTGTGTGTTGTCGGTGTGTGTGTGTGTGTGTTGTCGGTCTGTGTGTGTGTGTGTGTTGTCGGTGTGTGTTTGTGTGTTGTCGGTGTGTGTGTGTGTGTGTTGTCGGTGTGTGTGTGTGTGTGTTGTGTGTGTGTGTGTGTTGTCGGTGTGTGTGTGTGTGTGTTGTCAGTGTGTGTGTGTGTGTGTTGTCGGTGTGTGTGTGGGTGTTGTCGATGTGTGTGTGTGTGTGTTGTCGGTGTGTGTGTGTGTGTGTGTTGTCGGTGTGTTTGTGTGTGTGTGTGTTGCCGGTGTGTGTGTGTGTGTTGTCGGTGTGTGTGTGTGTGTTGTCGGTGTGTATGTGTGTGTGTTGTCAGTGTGTGTGTGTGTGTTGTCGGTGTGTGTGTGTGTGTGTTGTCGGTGTGTGTGTGTGTGTTGTGTGTGTGTGTCGGTGTGTGTGTGTTGTCGGTGTGTGTGTGTGTGTGTGTGTGTTGTCGGTGTGTGTGTGTGTGTGTGTTGTCGTTGTTTGTGTGTGTGTTGTCGGTGTGTGTGTGTGTGTGTTGTCGGTGTGTGTGTGTGTGTTGTGTGTGTGTGTCGGTGTGTGTGTGTTGTCGGTGTGTGTGTGTGTGTGTGTGTGTGTGTGTGTGTGTGTGTGTTGTCGGTGTGTGTGTGTGTTGTCGGTGTGTGTGTGTGTTGTCGGTGTGTGTGTGTGTGTGTGTGTTGTCGGTGTGTGTGTGTGTGTTGTCGGTGTGTGTGTGTGTGTTGTCGGTGCGTGTTTGTGTGTTGTCGGTGTGTATGTGTGTGTGTTGTCAGTGTGTGTGTGTGTGTGTTGTCGGTGTGTGTGTGTTTATGTGTTGTCGATGTGTGTGTGTGTGTGTTGTCGGTGTGTGTGTGTGTGTTGTCGGTGTGTGTGTGTGTTGTCGGTGTGTGTGTGTGTGTGTGTTGTCGGTGTGTGTGTGTGTGTTGTCGGTTTGTGTGTGTGTGTGTGTGTTGTCGGTGTGTGTGTGTGTGTTGTCGGTGTGTGTGTGTGTGTGTTGTCGGTGTGTGTGTGTTGTGTGTGTGTGTCGGTGTGTGTGTGTTGTCGGTGTGTGGTGTGTGTGTGTGTGTGTGTTGTCGGTGTGTGTGTGTGTGTGTTGTCGGTGTGTGTGTGTGTGTGTGTGTGTGTTGTCAGTGTGTGTGTGTGTGTGTTGTCGGTGTGTGTGTGTGTGTGTGTGTTGTCAGTGTGTGTGTGTGTGTGTGTTGTTGTTGTGTGTGTGTGTGTGTTGTCGGTTTGTGTGTGTGTGTGTGTGTGTGTGTTGTCGGTGTTTGTGTGTGTGTGTTGTCGGTGTGTGTGTGTGTGTGTTGTCGGTGTGTGTGTGTGTGTGTGTGTGTGTTGTCGGTGTGTGTGTGTGTGTGTTGTCGGTGTGTGTGTGTGTGTGTGTGTGTGTGTGTGTGTGTGTTGTCGGTGTGTGTGTGTGTGTTGTCTGTGTGTGTGTGTGTGTTGTCGGTGTTTGTGTGTGTGTGTTGTCGGTGTGTGTGTGTGTGTGTGTGTGTGTGTTGTCGGTGTGTGTGTGTAGGTGTTGTCGGTGTGTGTGTGTGTGTTGTCGGTGTGTGTGTGTGTGTTGTCGGTGTGTATGTGTGTGTGTTGTCAGTGTGTGTGTGTGTGTGTTGTCGGTGTGTGTGTGTTTATGTGTTGTCAGTGTGTGTGTGTGTGTTGTCGGTGTGTGTGTGTGTGTGTGTGTTGTCGGTGTGTGTGTGTTGTCGGTGTGTGTGTGTGTGTGTTGTCGGTGTGTGTGTGTGTGTGTTGTCGGTGTGTGTGTGTGTGTTGTGTGTGTGTGTGTTGTCGGTGTGTGTGTGTGTGTTGTCGATGTGTGGTGTGTGTTGTCGGTGTGTGTGTGTGTGTGTTGTGTGTGTGTGTGTTGTCGGTGTGTGTGTGTGTGTTGTTGGTGTGTGTGTGTGTGTGTTGTGTGTGTGTGTGTTGTCGGTGTGTGTGTGTGTGTGTTGTCGGTGTGTGTGTGTGTGTGTTGTCGGTGTGTGTGTGTGTGTGTTGTCGGTGTGTGTGTGTGTGTGTGTTGTCGGTGTGTGTGTGTGTTGTCGGTGTGTGTGTGTGTGTGTGTTGTCGGTGTCTGTGTGTGTGTTGTCGGTGTGTGTGTGTGTGTTGTCGATGTGTGTGTGTGTGTGTTGTCGGTGTGTGTGTGTGTGCGTTGTGTGTGTGTGTGTTGTCGGTGTGTGTGTGTGTGTTGTTGGTGTGTGTGTGTGTGTGTTGTGTGTGTGTGTGTTGTCGGTGTGTGTGTGTGTGTGTTGTCGGTGTGTGTGTGTGTGTTGTCGGTGTGTGTGTGTGTGTGTTGTCGGTTTGTGTGTGTGTGTGTGTGTTGTCGGTGTGTGTGTGTGTGTTGTCGGTGTGTGTGTGTGTGTGTGTTGTCGGTGTGTGTGTGTTGTGTGTGTGTGTCGGTGTGTGTGTGTTGTCGGTGTGTGTGTGTGTGTGTTGTCGGTGTGTGTGTGTGTGTGTTGTCGGTGTGTGTGTGTGTGTGTGTGTGTGTTGTCAGTGTGTGTGTGTGTGTTGTCGGTGTGTGTGTGTGTGTGTGTGTGTTGTCAGTGTGTGTGTGTGTGTGTGTTGTCGTTGTGTGTGTGTGTGTGTTGTCGGTGTGTGTGTGTGTGTGTGTTGTCGGTGTGTGTGTGTGTGTGTGTGTTGTCGGTGTTTGTGTGTGTGTGTTGTCGGTGTGTGTGTGTGTGTGTTGTCGGTGTGTGTGTGTGTGTGTGTGTGTGTGTGTTGTCGGTGTGTGTGTGTGTTGTCGGTGTGTGTGTGTGTGTGTGTGTGTGTGTGTGTGTGTGTGTGTGTGTGTGTGTGTGTGTGTGTGTGTGTGTGTGTGTGTTGTCGGTGTGTGTGTGTTGTCGGTGTGTGTGTGTGTGTTGTCGGTGTTTGTGTGTGTGTGTTGTCGGTGTGTGTGTGTGTGTGTGTGTGTGTGTGTTGTCGGTGTGTGTGTGTAGGTGTTGTCGGTGTGTGTGTGTGTGTTGTCGGTGTGTGTGTGTGTGTTGTCGGTGTGTATGTGTGTGTGTTGTCAGTGTGTGTGTGTGTGTGTTGTCGGTGTGTGTGTGTTTATGTGTTGTCAGTGTGTGTGTGTGTGTTGTCGGTGTGTGTGTGTGTGTGTGTGTTGTCGGTGTGTGTGTGTTGTCGGTGTGTGTGTGTGTGTGTTGTCGGTGTGTGTGTGTGTGTGTTGTCGGTGTGTGTGTGTGTGTTGTGTGTGTGTGTGTTGTCGGTGTGTGTGTGTGTGTTGTCGATGTGTGTGTGTGTGTGTTGTCGGTGTGTGTGTGTGTGTGTTGTGTGTGTGTGTGTTGTCGGTGTGTGTGTGTTGTTGGTGTGTGTGTGTGTGTGTTGTGTGTGTGTGTGTTGTCGGTGTGTGTGTGTGTGTGTTGTCGGTGTGTGTGTGTGTGTGTTGTCGGTGTGTGTGTGTGTGTGTTGTCGGTGTGTGTGTGTGTGTGTGTTGTCGGTGTGTGTGTGTGTTGTCGGTGTGTGTGTGTGTGTGTGTTGTCGGTGTCTGTGTGTGTGTTGTCGGTGTGTGTGTGTGTGTTGTCGATGTGTGTGTGTGTGTGTTGTCGGTGTGTGTGTGTGTGCGTTGTGTGTGTGTGTGTTGTCGGTGTGTGTGTGTGTGTTGTTGGTGTGTGTGTGTGTGTGTTGTGTGTGTGTGTGTTGTCGGTGTGTGTGTGTGTGTGTTGTCGGTGTGTGTGTGTGTGTGTTGTCGGTGTGTGTGTGTGTGTGTTGTCGGTGTGTGTGTGTGTGTGTGTTGTCGGTGTGTGTGTGTGTTGTCGGTGTGTGTGTGTGTGTTGTCGGTGTGTGTGTGTGTGCGTTGTGTGTGTGTGTGTTGTCGGTGTGTGTGTGTGTGTTGTTGGTGTGTGTGTGTGTTGTGTGTGTGTGTGTTGTCGGTGTGTGTGTGTGTGTGTTGTCGGTGTGTGTGTGTGTGTGTTGTCGGTGTGTGTGTGTGTGTGTTGTCGGTGTGTGTGTGTGTTGTCGGTGTGTGTGTGTGTGTTGTCGGTGTCTGTGTGTGTGTTGTCGGTGTGTGTGTGTGTGTTGTCGATGTGTGTGTGTGTGTGTTGTCGGTGTGTGTGTGTGTGCGTTGTGTGTGTGTGTGTTGTCGGTGTGTGTGTGTGTGTTGTTGGTGTGTGTGTGTGTTGTGTGTGTGTGTGTTGTCGGTGTGTGTGTGTGTGTGTGTTGTCGGTGTGTGTGTGTGTGTGTTGTCGGTGTGTGTGTGTGTGTGTTGTCGGTGTGTGTGTGTGTGTGTGTTGTCGGTGTGTGTGTGTGTTGTCGGTGTGTGTGTGTGTGTGTTGTCGGTGTCTGTGTGTGTGTTGTCGGTGTGTGTGTGTGTTGTCGGTGTGTGTGTGTGTGTGTTGTCGGTGTGTGTGTGTGTGTGTGTTGTCGGTGTGTGTTTGTGTGTTGTCGGTGTGTGTGTGTGTGTGTTGTCGGTGTGTGTGTGTGTGTGTTGTGTGTGTGTGTGTGTGTTGTCGGTGTGTGTGTGTGTGTGTTGTCGGTGTGTGTGTGTGTGTGTTGTCGGTGTGTGTGTGTGTGTGTTGTCGGTGTGTGTGTGTGTGTGTTGTCGGTGTGTGTGTGTGTGTGTGTTGTCGGTGTGTGTGTGTGTGTGTGTTGCGGTGTGTGTGTGTGTGTTGTCGGTGTGTGTGTGTGTGTTGTCGGTGTGTTGTGTGTGTGTTGTCGGTGTGTGTGTGTGTGTTGTCGGTGTGTGTGTGTGTGTGTTGTCGGTGTGTGTGTGTGTGTGTTGTCGTGTGTGTGTGTGTGTGTTGTCGGTGTGTGTGTGTTTGTGTGTTGTCGGTGTGTGTGTGTGTGTGTTGTCGGTGTGTGTGTGTGTGTGTGTCGGTGTGTGTGTGTTGTGGTGTGTGTGTGTGTGTGTGTGTGTGTGTGTGTGTGTTGTCGGTGTGTGTGTGTGTGTGTGTTGTCGGTGTGTGTGTGTGTTGTCGGTGTGTGTGTGTGTGTGTTGTCGGTGTGTGTGTGTGTGGTTGTGTGTGTGTGTGTTGTCGGTGTGTGTGTGTGTGTTGTGGTGTGTGTGTGTGTGTGTGTGTGTGTGTGTGTTGTCGGTGTGTGTGTGTGTGTGTTGTCGGTGTGTGTGTGTGTGTTGTCGGTGTGTGTGTGTGTGTTGTTGGTGTGTGTGTGTGTTGTGTGTGTGTGTGTTGTCGGTGTGTGTGTGTGTGTGTGTGTTGTCGGTGTGTGTGTGTGTGTGTTGTCGGTGTGTTTGTGTGTGTGTGTGTTGCCGGTGTGTGTGTGTGTGTTGTCAGTGTGTGTGTGTGTGTTGTCGGTGTGTATGTGTGTGTGTTGTCAGTGTGTGTGTGTGTGTTGTCGGTGTGTGTGTGTGTGTGTTGTCGGTGTGTGTGTGTGTGTTGTGTGTGTGTGTCGGTGTGTGTGTGTTGTCGGTGTGTGTGTGTGTGTGTGTGTGTTGTCGGTGTGTGTGTGTGTGTGTTGTCGTTGTTTGTGTGTGTGTTGTCGGTGTGTGTGTGTTGTTGGTGTGTGTGTGTGTGTGTTGTGTGTGTGTGTGTTGTCGGTGTGTGTGTGTGTGTGTTGTCGGTGTGTGTGTGTGTGTGTTGTCGGTGTGTGTGTGTGTGTGTTGTCGGTGTGTGTGTGTGTGCGTTGTGTGTGTGTGTGTTGTCGGTGTGTGTGTGTGTGTTGTTGGTGTGTGTGTGTGTGTGTTGTGTGTGTGTGTGTTGTCGGTGTGTGTGTGTGTGTGTTGTCGGTGTGTGTGTGTGTGTTGTCGGTGTGTGTGTGTGTGTTGTTGGTGTGTGTGTGTGTTGTGTGTGTGTGTGTTGTCGGTGTGTGTGTGTGTGTTGTCGGTGTGTGTGTGTGTGTGTTGTCGGTGTGTGTGTGTGTGTGTTGTCGGTGTGTGTGTGTGTTGTCGGTGTGTGTGTGTGTGTGTGTTGTCGGTGTCTGTGTGTGTGTTGTCGGTGTGTGTGTGTGTGTTGTCGATGTGTGTGTGTGTGTGTTGTCGGTGTGTGTGTGTGTGCGTTGTGTGTGTGTGTGTTGTCGGTGTGTGTGTGTGTGTTGTTGGTGTGTGTGTGTGTGTGTTGTGTGTGTGTGTGTTGTCGGTGTTTGTGTGTGTGTGTTGTCGGTGTGTGTGTGTGTGTGTTGTCGGTGTGTGTGTGTGTGTGTTGTCGGTGTGTGTGTGTGTGTGTGTTGTCGGTGTGTGTGTGTGTTGTCGGTGTGTGTGTGTGTGTGTTGTCGGTGTCTGTGTGTGTGTTGTCGGTGTGTGTGTGTGTTGTCGGTGTGTGTGTGTGTGTGTTGTCGGTCTGTGTGTGTGTGTGTGTTGTCGGTGTGTGTTTGTGTGTTGTCGGTGTGTGTGTGTGTGTGTTGTCGGTGTGTGTGTGTGTGTGTTGTGTGTGTGTGTGTGTTGTCGGTGTGTGTGTGTGTGTGTTGTCAGTGTGTGTGTGTGTGTGTTGTCGGTGTGTGTGTGTGTGTTGTCGATGTGTGTGTGTGTGTGTTGTCGGTGTGTGTGTGTGTGTGTGTTGTCGGTGTGTTTGTGTGTGTGTGTGTTGTCGGTGTGTGTTTGTGTGTTGTCGGTGTGTATGTGTGTGTGTTGTCAGTGTGTGTGTGTGCGTGTTGTCGGTGTGTGTGTGTTTATGTGTTGTCGATGTGTGTGTGTGTGTGTTGTCGGTGTGTGTGTGTGTGTGTGTGTGTGTGTGTGTGTGTTGTCGGTGTGTGTGTGTGTTGTCGGTGTGTGTGTGTGTGTGTTGTCGGTGTGTGTGTGTGTGTGTGTTGTCGGTGTGTGTGTGTGTTGTCGGTTTGTGTGTGTGTGTGTTGTCGGTGTGTGTGTGTGTGTTGTCGGTGTTTGTGTGTGTGTGTTGTCGGTGTGTGTGTGTGTGTGTGTGTGTGTGTGTTGTCGGTGTGTGTGTGTAGGTGTTGTCGGTGTGTGTGTGTGTGTTGTCGGTGTGTGTGTGTGTGTTGTCGGTGTGTATGTGTGTGTGTTGTCAGTGTGTGTGTGTGTGTTGTCGGTGTGTGTGTGTTTATGTGTTGTCAGTGTGTGTGTGTGTGTTGTCGGTGTGTGTGTGTGTGTGTGTGTTGTCGGTGTGTGTGTGTTGTCGGTGTGTGTGTGTGTGTGTTGTCGGTGTGTGTGTGTGTGTGTTGTCGGTGTGTGTGTGTGTGTTGTGTGTGTGTGTGTTGTCGGTGTGTGTGTGTGTGTTGTCGATGTGTGTGTGTGTGTGTTGTCGGTGTGTGTGTGTGTGTGTGTTGTGTGTGTGTGTGTTGTCGGTGTGTGTGTGTGTGTTGTTGGTGTGTGTGTGTGTGTGTTGTGTGTGTGTGTGTTGTCGGTGTGTGTGTGTGTGTGTTGTCGGTGTGTGTGTGTGTGTGTTGTCGGTGTGTGTGTGTGTGTGTTGTCGGTGTGTGTGTGTGTGTGTGTTGTTGGTGTGTGTGTGTGTGTGTGTTGTCGGTGTGTGTGTGTGTGAGTTGTCGGTGTGTGTGTGTGTGTGTGTGTGTGTGTGTGTGTGGTTGTCGGTGTGTGTGTGTGTTGTCGGTGTGTGTGTGTGTTGTCGGTGTGTGTGTGTGTGTTGTCGGTGTGTGTGTGTGTGTTGTCGGTGTGTGTTTGTGTGTTGTCGGTGTGTATGTGTGTGTGTTGTCAGTGTGTGTGTGTGCGTGTTGTCGGTGTGTGTGTGTTTATGTGTTGTCGATGTGTGTGTGTGTGTGTTGTCGGTGTGTGTGTGTGTGTGTGTGTGTGTGTGTGTGTGTGTTGTCGGTGTGTGTGTGTGTTGTCGGTGTGTGTGTGTGTGTGTGTTGTCGGTGTGTGTGTGTGTGTGTGTTGTCGGTGTGTGTGTGTGTTGTCGGTGTGTGTGTGTGTGTGTTGTCGGTGTCTGTGTGTGTGTTGTCGGTGTGTGTGTGTGTGTTGTCGATGTGTGTGTGTGTGTGTTGTCGGTGTGTGTGTGTGTGCGTTGTGTGTGTGTGTGTTGTCGGTGTGTGTGTGTGTGTTGTTGGTGTGTGTGTGTGTGTGTTGTGTGTGTGTGTGTTGTCGGTGTGTGTGTGTGTGTGTTGTCGGTGTGTGTGTGTGTGTGTTGTCGGTGTGTGTGTGTGTGTGTTGTCGGTGTGTGTGTGTGTGTGTGTTGTCGGTGTGTGTGTGTGTTGTCGGTGTGTGTGTGTGTGTTGTCGGTGTGTGTGTGTGTGTGTGTTGTCGGTGTCTGTGTGTGTGTTGTCGGTGTGTGTGTGTGTTGTCTGTGTGTGTGTGTGTTGTCGGTCTGTGTGTGTGTGTGTGTTGTCGGTGTGTGTTTGTGTGTTGTCGGTGTGTGTGTGTGTGTGTTGTCGGTGTGTGTGTGTGTGTGTTGTGTGTGTGTGTGTGTGTTGTCGGTGTGTGTGTGTGTGTGTTGTCAGTGTGTGTGTGTGTGTGTTGTCGGTGTGTGTGTGTGTGTTGTCGATGTGTGTGTGTGTGTGTTGTCGGTGTGTGTGTGTGTGTTGTCGGTGTGTGTGTGTGTGTGTGTGTGTTGCCGGTGTGTGTGTGTGTGTTGTCGGTGTGTGTGTGTGTGTTGTCGGTGTGTATGTGTGTGTGTTGTCAGTGTGTGTGTGTGTGTTGTCGGTGTGTGTGTGTGTGTGTTGTCGGTGTGTGTGTGTGTGTTGTGTGTGTGTGTCGGTGTGTGTGTGTTGTCGGTGTGTGTGTGTGTGTGTGTTGTCGGTGTGTGTGTGTGTGTGTTGTCGGTGTTTGTGTGTGTGTTGTCGGTGTGTGTGTGTGTGTGTTGTCGGTGTGTGTGTGTGTGTTGTGTGTGTGTGTCGGTGTGTGTGTGTTGTCGGTGTGTGTGTGTGTGTGTGTTGTCGGTGTGTGTGTGTGTGTGTGTTGTCGGTGTGTGAGTGTGTGTGTTGTCAGTGTGTGTGTGTGTGTGTGTTGTCGGTGTGTGTGTGTGTTGTTGGTGTGTGTGTGTGTGTGTGTTGTCGGTGTTGTGTGTGTGTTGTCGGTGTGTGTGTGTGTGTGTCGGTGTGTGTGTGTGTGTGTCGGTGTGTGTGTGTGTGCGGTGTGTGTGTGTGTTGTCGGTGTGTGTGTGTGTGTTGTCGGTGTGTGTGTGTGTGTTGTCGGTGTGTGTTTGTGTGTTGTCGGTGTGTATGTGTGTGTGTTGTCAGTGTGTGTGTGTGCGTGTTGTCGGTGTGTGTGTGTTTATGTGTTGTCGATGTGTGTGTGTGTGTGTTGTCGGTGTGTGTGTGTGTGTGTGTGTGTGTTGTCGGTGTGTGTGTGTGTTGTCGGTGTGTGTGTGTTGTCGGTGTGTGTGTGTGTGTGTGTGTTGTCGGTGTGTATGTGTGTGTTGTCGGAGTGTGTGTGTGTGTTGTCGGTGTGTGTTTGTGTGTTGTCGGTGTGTATGTGTGTGTGTTGTCAGTGTGTGTGTGTGTGTGTTGTCGGTGTGTGTGTGTTTATGTGTTGTCGATGTGTGTGTGTGTGTGTTGTCGGTGTGTGTGTGTGTGTGTTGTGTGTGTGTGTTGTCGGTGTGTGTGTGTGT
This sequence comes from Salmo salar, assembly GCF_965601325.2. NCBI lineage: Eukaryota > Metazoa > Chordata > Actinopteri > Salmoniformes > Salmonidae > Salmo > Salmo salar. Next base: position 364,589 of record NW_027675562.1, on the reverse strand, counting down.
GTTGTTGGTGTGTGTGTGTGTGTGTTGTGTGTGTGTGTGTTGTCGGTGTGTGTGTGTGTGTGTTGTCGGTGTGTGTGAGTGTGTGTTGTCGGTGTGTGTGTGTGTGTGTTGTCGGTGTGTGTGTGTGTGTGTGTTGTCGGTGTGTGTGTGTGTTGTCGGTGTGTGTGTGTGTGTGTGTTGTCGGTGTCTGTGTGTGTGTTGTCGGTGTGTGTGTGTGTGTTGTCGATGTGTGTGTGTGTGTGTTGTCGGTGTGTGTGTGTGTGCGTTGTGTGTGTGTGTGTTGTCGGTGTGTGTGTCGTGTGTGTGTGTGTGTGTGTGTGTGTGTGTGTTGTCGGTGTGTGTGTGTGTGTGTTGTCGGTGTGTGTGTGTGTGTGTTGTCGGTGTGTGTGTGTGTGTGTGTTGTCGGTGTGTGTGTGTGTGTGTGTTGTCGGTGTGTGTGTGTGTTGTCGGTGTGTGTGTGTGTGTGTTGTCGGTGTCTGTGTGTGTGTTGTCGGTGTGTGTGTGTGATGTCGGTGTGTGTGTGTGTGTGTGTTGTCGGTCTGTGTGTGTGTGTGTGTTGTCGGTGTGTGTTTGTGTGTTGTCGGTGTGTGTGTGTGTGTGTTGTCGGTGTGTGTGTGTGTGTGTTGTGTGTGTGTGTGTGTGTTGTCGGTGTGTGTGTGTGTGTGTTGTCAGTGTGTGTGTGTGTGTGTTGTCGGTGTGTGTGTGTGTGTTGTCGATGTGTGTGTGTGTGTGTTGTCGGTGTGTGTGTGTGTGTGTGTTGTCGGTGTGTTTGTGTGTGTGTGTGTTGCCGGTGTGTGTGTGTGTGTTGTCGGTGTGTGTGTGTGTGTTGTCGGTGTGTATGTGTGTGTGTTGTCAGTGTGTGTGTGTGTGTTGTCGGTGTGTGTGTGTGTGTGTTGTCGGTGTGTGTGTGTGTGTTGTGTGTGTGTGTCGGTGTGTGTGTGTTGTCGGTGTGTGTGTGTGTGTGTGTGTGTTGTCGGTGTGTGTGTGTGTGTGTTGTCGGTGTTTGTGTGTGTGTTGTCGGTGTGTGTGTGTTTGTGTGTTGTCGGTGTGTGTGTGTGTGTTGTGTGTGTGTGTCGGTGTGTGTGTGTTGTCGGTGTGTGTGTGTGTGTGTGTTGTCGGTGTGTGTGTGTGTGTGTTGTCGGTGTGTGTGTGTGTGTGTTGTCAGTGTGTGTGTGTGTGTGTGTTGTCGGTGTGTGTGTGTGTGTGTTGTCGGTGTGTGTGTGTGTGTGTTGTCGGTGTGTGTGTGTGTTGTCGGTGTGTGTGTGTGTGTGTGTGTGTGTGTGTGTGTGTTGTCGGTGTGTGTGTGTGTTGTCGGTGTGTGTGTGTGTTGTCGGTGTGTGTGTGTGTGTGTGTGTGTTGTCGGTGTGTGTGTGTGTGTTGTCGGTGTGTGTGTGTGTGTTGTCGGTGTGTGTTTGTGTGTTGTCGGTGTGTATGTGTGTGTGTTGTCAGTGTGTGTGTGTGTGTGTTGTCGGTGTGTGTGTGTTTATGTGTTGTCGATGTGTGTGTGTGTGTGTTGTCGGTGTGTGTGTGTGTGTGTGTTGTCGGTGTGTGTGTGTGTTGTCGGTGTGTGTGTGTGTGTGTGTTGTCGGTGTGTGTGTGTGTGTGTTGTCGGTTTGTGTGTGTGTGTGTGTGTTGTCGGTGTGTGTGTGTTGTCGGTGTGTGTGTGTGTGTGTTGTCGGTGTGTGTGTGTTGTGTGTGTGTGTCGGTGTGTGTGTGTGTTGTCGGTGTGTGTGTGTGTGTGTGTGTTGTCGGTGTGTGTGTGTGTGTGTTGTCGGTGTGTTTGTGTGTGTGTGTGTGTTGTCAGTGTGTGTGTGTGTGTGTTGTGTGTGTGTGTGTGTGTGTGTGTGTTGTCAGTGTGTGTGTGTGTGTGTGTTGTCGTTGTGTGTGTGTGTGTGTTGTCGGTGTGTGTGTGTCTGTGTGTTGTCGGTGTGTGTGTGTGTGTGTGTGTGTGTGTTGTCGGTGTTTGTGTGTGTGTGTTGTCGGTGTGTGTGTGTGTGTGTTGTCGGTGTGTGTGTGTGTGTGTGTGTGTGTGTGTGTTGTCGGTGTGTGTGTGTGTGTGTGTTGTCGGTGTGTGTGTGTGTGTGTGTGTGTGTGTGTGTGTGTGTGTTGTCGGTGTGTGTGTGTGTGTGTTGTGTGTGTGTGTGTTGTCGGTGGGTGTGTGTGTGTGTGTTGTCGGTGTGTGTGTGTGTGTGTTGTCGGTGTGTGTGTGTGTGTGTTGTCGGTGTGTGTGTGTGTGTGTGTTGTCGGTGTGTGTGTGTGTTGTCGGTGTGTGTGTGTGTTGTCGGTGTGTGTGTGTTGTCGGTGTCTGTGTGTGTGTTGTCGGTGTGTGTGTGTGTTGTCGGTGTGTGTGTGTGTGTGTTGTCGGTCTGTGTGTGTGTGTGTGTTGTCGGTGTGTGTTTGTGTGTTGTCGGTGTGTGTGTGTGTGTGTTGTCGGTGTGTGTGTGTGTGTGTTGTGTGTGTGTGTGTGTGTTGTCGGTGTGTGTGTGTGTGTTGTCAGTGTGTGTGTGTGTGTGTTGTCGGTGTGTGTGTGTGTGTTGTCGATGTGTGTGTGTGTGTGTTGTCGGTGTGTGTGTGTGTGTGTGTTGTCGGTGTGTGTGTGTGTGTGTGTGTTGCCGGTGTGTGTGTGTGTGTTGTCGGTGTGTGTGTGTGTGTTGTCGGTGTGTATGTGTGTGTGTTGTCAGTGTGTGTGTGTGTGTTGTCGGTGTGTGTGTGTGTGTGTTGTCGGTGTGTGTGTGTGTGTTGTGTGTGTGTGTCGGTGTGTGTGTGTTGTCGGTGTGTGTGTGTGTGTGTGTTGTCGGTGTGTGTGTGTGTGTGTTGTCGGTGTTTGTGTGTGTGTTGTCGGTGTGTGTGTGTGTGTGTTGTCGGTGTGTGTGTGTGTGTTGTGTGTGTGTGTCGGTGTGTGTGTGTTGTCGGTGTGTGTGTGTGTGTGTGTGTTGTCGGTGTGTGTGTGTGTGTGTTGTCGGTGTGTGTGTCTGTGTGTGTTGTCAGTGTGTGTGTGTGTGTGTGTTGTCGGTGTGTGTGTGTGTGTGTTGTTGGTGTGTGTGTGTGTGTGTTGTCGGTGTGTGTGTGTGTGTGTTGTCGGTGTGTGTGTGTGTGTGTGTGTGTGTGTGTTGTCGGTGTGTGTGTGTGTTGTCGGTGTGTGTGTGTGTTGTCGGTGTGTGTGTGTGTGTGTGTGTGTGTGTGTTGTCGGTGTGTGTGTGTGTTGTCGGTGTGTGTGTGTGTTGTCGGTGTGTGTTTGTGTGTTGTCGGTGTGTATGTGTGTGTGTTGTCAGTGTGTGTGTGTGTGTGTGTTGTCGGTGTGTGTGTGTTTATGTGTTGTCGGTGTGTGTGTGTGTGTGTGTTGTCGGTGTGTGTGTGTGTTGTCGGTGTGTGTGTGTGTGTGTGTTGTCGGTGTGTGTGTGTGTGTGTGTTGTCGGTTTGTGTGTGTGTGTGTGTGTTGTCGGTGTGTGTGTGTGTGTTGTCGGTGTGTGTGTGTGTGTGTTGTCGGTGTGTGTGTGTTGTGTGTGTGTGTCGGTGTGTGTGTGTTGTCGGTGTGTGTGTGTGTGTGTGTGTTGTCGGTGTGTGTGTGTGTGTGTTGTCGGTGTGTGTGTGTGTGTGTGTGTGTTGTCAGTGTGTGTGTGTGTGTGTTGTCGGTGTGTGTGTGTGTGTGTGTGTTGTCAGTGTGTGTGTGTGTGTGTGTTGTCGTTGTGTGTGTGTGTGTGTTGTCGGTGTGTGTGTGTGTGTGTGTTGTCGGTGTGTGTGTGTGTGTGTGTGTGTTGTCGGTGTTTGTGTGTGTGTGTTGTCGGTGTGTGTGTCTGTGTGTGTTGTCAGTGTGTGTGTGTGTGTGTGTTGTCGGTGTGTGTGTGTGTGTGTTGTTGGTGTGTGTGTGTGTTGTCGGTGTGTGTGTGTGTGTGTTGTCGGTGTGTGTGTGTGTGTGTGTGTGTGTGTGTTGTCGGTGTGTGTGTGTGTTGTCGGTGTGTGTGTGTGTTGTCGGTGTGTGTGTGTTTATGTGTTGTCGGTGTGTGTGTGTGTGTGTGTTGTCGGTGTGTGTGTGTGTTGTCGGTGTGTGTGTGTGTGTGTGTTGTCGGTGTGTGTGTGTGTGTGTGTTGTCGGTTTGTGTGTGTGTGTGTGTGTTGTCGGTGTGTGTGTGTGTGTTGTCGGTGTGTGTGTGTGTGTGTTGTCGGTGTGTGTGTGTGTTGTGTGTGTGTGTCGGTGTGTGTGTGTTGTCGGTGTGTGTGTGTGTGTGTGTGTTGTCGGTGTGTGTGTGTGTGTGTTGTCGGTGTGTGTGTGTGTGTGTGTGTGTTGTCAGTGTGTGTGTGTGTGTGTTGTCGGTGTGTGTGTGTGTGTGTGTGTTGTCAGTGTGTGTGTGTGTGTGTGTTGTCGTTGTGTGTGTGTGTGTGTTGTCGGTGTGTGTGTGTGTGTGTGTTGTCGGTGTGTGTGTGTGTGTGTGTGTTGTCGGTGTTTGTGTGTGTGTGTTGTCGGTGTGTGTGTGTGTGTGTGTGTGTGTTGTCGGTGTGTGTGTGTGTGTGTGTGTGTGTGTTGTCGGTGTGTGTGTGTGTGTTGTCGGTGTGTGTGTGTGTGTGTGTGTGTGTGTGTGTGTGTTGTCGGTGTGTGTGTGTGTTGTCGGTGTTTGTGTGTGTGTTGTCGGTGTGTGTGTGTGTGTGTTGTCGGTGTGTGTGTGTTGTGTGTGTGTGTCGGTGTGTGTGTGTTGTCGGTGTGTGTGTGTGTGTGTGTTGTCGGTGTGTGTGTGTGTGTGTTGTCGGTGTCTGTGTGTGTGTTGTCGGTGTGTGTGTGTGATGTCGGTGTGTGTGTGTGTGTGTTGTCGGTCTGTGTGTGTGTGTGTGTTGTCGGTGTGTGTTTGTGTGTTGTCGGTGTGTGTGTGTGTGTGTTGTCGGTGTGTGTGTGTGTGTGTTGTGTGTGTGTGTGTGTGTTGTCGGTGTGTGTGTGTGTGTGTTGTCAGTGTGTGTGTGTGTGTGTTGTCGGTGTGTGTGTGTGTGTTGTCGATGTGTGTGTGTGTGTGTTGTCGGTGTGTGTGTGTGTGTGTGTTGTCGGTGTGTTTGTGTGTGTGTGTGTTGCCGGTGTGTGTGTGTGTGTTGTCGGTGTGTGTGTGTGTGTTGTCGGTGTGTATGTGTGTGTGTTGTCAGTGTGTATGTGTGTGTTGTCGGTGTGTGTGTGTGTGTGTTGTCGGTGTGTGTGTGTGTGTTGTGTGTGTGTGTCGGTGTGTGTGTGTTGTCGGTGTGTGTGTGTGTGTGTGTGTGTTGTCGGTGTGTGTGTGTGTGTGTTGTCGGTGTTTGTGTGTGTGTTGTCGGTGTGTGTGTGTGTGTGTGTTGTCGGTGTGTGTGTGTGTGTTGTGTGTGTGTGTCGGTGTGTGTGTGTTGTCGGTGTGTGTGTGTGTGTGTGTTGTCGGTGTGTGTGTGTGTGTGTTGTCGGTGTTTGTGTGTGTGTTGTCGGTGTGTGTGTGTGTGTGTTGTCGGTGTGTGTGTGTGTGTTGTGTGTGTGTGTCGGTGTGTGTGTGTTGTCGGTGTGTGTGTGTGTGTGTGTGTTGTCGGTGTGTGTGTGTGTGTGTTGTCGGTGTGTGTGTCTGTGTGTGTTGTCAGTGTGTGTGTGTGTGTGTGTTGTCGGTGTGTGTGTGTGTGTGTTGTTGGTGTGTGTGTGTGTGTGTTGTCGGTGTGTGTGTGTGTGTGTTGTCGGTGTGTGTGTGTGTGTGTGTGTGTGTGTGTTGTCGGTGTGTGTGTGTGTTGTCGGTGTGTGTGTGTGTTGTCGGTGTGTGTGTGTGTGTGTGTGTGTGTGTGTGTGTGTGTTGTCGGTGTGTGTGTGTGTTGTCGGTGTGTGTGTGTGTTGTCGGTGTGTGTTTGTGTGTTGTCGGTGTGTATGTGTGTGTGTTGTCAGTGTGTGTGTGTGTGTGTGTTGTCGGTGTGTGTGTGTTTATGTGTTGTCGGTGTGTGTGTGTGTTGTCGGTGTGTGTGTGTGTTGTCGGTGTGTGTGTGTGTGTGTGTTGTCGGTGTGTGTGTGTGTGTGTGTTGTCGGTTTGTGTGTGTGTGTGTGTGTTGTCGGTGTGTGTGTGTGTGTTGTCGGTGTGTGTGTGTGTGTGTTGTCGGTGTGTGTGTGTTGTGTGTGTGTGTCGGTGTGTGTGTGTTGTCGGTGTGTGTGTGTGTGTGTGTGTTGTCGGTGTGTGTGTGTGTGTGTTGTCGGTGTGTGTGTGTGTGTGTGTGTGTTGTCAGTGTGTGTGTGTGTGTGTTGTCGGTGTGTGTGTGTGTGTGTGTGTTGTCAGTGTGTGTGTGTGTGTGTGTTGTCGTTGTGTGTGTGTGTGTGTTGTCGGTGTGTGTGTGTGTGTGTGTTGTCGGTGTGTGTGTGTGTGTGTGTGTGTTGTCGGTGTTTGTGTGTGTGTGTTGTCGGTGTGTGTGTCTGTGTGTGTTGTCAGTGTGTGTGTGTGTGTGTGTTGTCGGTGTGTGTGTGTGTGTGTTGTTGGTGTGTGTGTGTGTTGTCGGTGTGTGTGTGTGTGTGTTGTCGGTGTGTGTGTGTGTGTGTGTGTGTGTGTGTTGTCGGTGTGTGTGTGTGTTGTCGGTGTGTGTGTGTGTTGTCGGTGTGTGTGTGTGTGTGTGTGTGTGTGTGTGTGTGTGTTGTCGGTGTGTGTGTGTGTTGTCGGTGTGTGTGTGTGTTGTCGGTGTGTGTTTGTGTGTTGTCGGTGTGTATGTGTGTGTGTTGTCAGTGTGTGTGTGTGTGTGTGTTGTCGGTGTGTGTGTGTTTATGTGTTGTCGGTGTGTGTGTGTGTGTGTGTTGTCGGTGTGTGTGTGTGTTGTCGGTGTGTGTGTGTGTGTGTGTTGTCGGTGTGTGTGTGTGTGTGTGTTGTCGGTTTGTGTGTGTGTGTGTGTGTGTGTTGTCGGTGTGTGTGTGTGTGTTGTCGGTGTGTGTGTGTGTGTGTTGTCGGTGTGTGTGTGTTGTGTGTGTGTGTCGGTGTGTGTGTGTTGTCGGTGTGTGTGTGTGTGTGTGTGTTGTCGGTGTGTGTGTGTGTGTGTTGTCGGTGTGTGTGTGTGTGTGTGTGTGTTGTCAGTGTGTGTGTGTGTGTGTTGTCGGTGTGTGTGTGTGTGTGTGTGTTGTCAGTGTGTGTGTGTGTGTGTGTTGTCGTTGTGTGTGTGTGTGTGTTGTCGGTGTGTGTGTGTGTGTGTGTTGTCGGTGTGTGTGTGTGTGTGTGTGTGTTGTCGGTGTTTGTGTGTGTGTGTTGTCGGTGTGTGTGTGTGTGTGTGTGTGTGTTGTCGGTGTGTGTGTGTGTGTGTGTGTGTGTGTGTGTTGTCGGTGTGTGTGTGTGTGTTGTCGGTGTGTGTGTGTGTGTTGTCGATGTGTGTGTGTGTGTGTTGTCGGTGTGTGTGTGTGTGTGTGTTGTCGGTGTGTTTGTGTGTGTGTGTGTTGCCGGTGTGTGTGTGTGTGTTGTCGGTGTGTGTGTGTGTGTTGTCGGTGTGTATGTGTGTGTGTTGTCAGTGTGTATGTGTGTGTTGTCGGTGTGTGTGTGTGTGTGTTGTCGGTGTGTGTGTGTGTGTTGTGTGTGTGTGTCGGTGTGTGTGTGTTGTCGGTGTGTGTGTGTGTGTGTGTGTGTTGTCGGTGTGTGTGTGTGTGTGTTGTCGGTGTTTGTGTGTGTGTTGTCGGTGTGTGTGTGTGTGTGTGTTGTCGGTGTGTGTGTGTGTGTTGTGTGTGTGTGTCGGTGTGTGTGTGTTGTCGGTGTGTGTGTGTGTGTGTGTGTTGTCGGTGTGTGTGTGTGTGTGTTGTTGGTGTGTGTGTGTGTGTGTTGTCAGTGTGTGTGTGTGTGTGTGTTGTCGGTGTGTGTGTGTGTGTGTTGTCGGTGTGTGTGTGTGTGTGTGTTGTCGGTGTGTGTGTGTGTGTGTTGTCGGTGTGTGTGTGTGTGTGTGTGTGTGTGTGTGTGTGTGTGTGTGTTGTCGGTGTGTGTGTGTGTTGTCGGTGTGTGTGTGTGTTGTCGGTGTGTGTGTGTGTGTGTGTGTGTTGTCGGTGTGTGTGTGTGTGTTGTCGGTGTGTGTGTGTGTGTTGTCGGTGTGTGTTTGTGTGTTGTCGGTGTGTATGTGTGTGTGTTGTCAGTGTGTGTGTGTGTGTGTTGTCGGTGTGTGTGTGTTTATGTGTTGTCGATGTGTGTGTGTGTGTGTTGTCGGTGTGTGTGTGTGTGTGTGTTGTCGGTGTGTGTGTGTGTTGTCGGTGTGTGTGTGTGTGTGTGTTGTCGGTGTGTGTGTGTGTGTGTTGTCGGTTTGTGTGTGTGTGTGTGTGTTGTCGGTGTGTGTGTGTGTGTTGTCGGTGTGTGTGTGTGTGTGTTGTCGGTGTGTGTGTGTTGTGTGTGTGTGTCGGTGTGTGTGTGTGTTGTCGGTGTGTGTGTGTGTGTGTGTGTTGTCGGTGTGTGTGTGTGTGTGTTGTCGGTGTGTTTGTGTGTGTGTGTGTGTTGTCAGTGTGTGTGTGTGTGTGTTGTGTGTGTGTGTGTGTGTGTGTGTGTGTGTGTTGTCAGTGTGTGTGTGTGTGTGTGTTGTCGTTGTGTGTGTGTGTGTGTTGTCGGTGTGTGTGTGTCTGTGTGTTGTCGGTGTGTGTGTGTGTGTGTGTGTGTGTGTTGTCGGTGTTTGTGTGTGTGTGTTGTCGGTGTGTGTGTGTGTGTGTTGTCGGTGTGTGTGTGTGTGTGTGTGTGTGTGTGTGTTGTCGGTGTGTGTGTGTGTGTGTGTTGTCGGTGTGTGTGTGTGTGTGTGTGTGTGTGTGTGTGTGTGTGTTGTCGGTGTGTGTGTGTGTGTGTTGTGTGTGTGTGTGTTGTCGGTGGGTGTGTGTGTGTGTGTTGTCGGTGTGTGTGTGTGTGTGTTGTCGGTGTGTGTGTGTGTGTGTTGTCGGTGTGTGTGTGTGTGTGTGTTGTCGGTGTGTGTGTGTGTTGTCGGTGTGTGTGTGTGTTGTCGGTGTGTGTGTGTTGTCGGTGTCTGTGTGTGTGTTGTCGGTGTGTGTGTGTGTTGTCGGTGTGTGTGTGTGTGTGTTGTCGGTCTGTGTGTGTGTGTGTTGTCGGTGTGTGTTTGTGTGTTGTCGGTGTGTGTGTGTGTGTGTTGTCGGTGTGTGTGTGTGTGTGTTGTGTGTGTGTGTGTGTGTTGTCGGTGTGTGTGTGTGTGTTGTCAGTGTGTGTGTGTGTGTGTTGTCGGTGTGTGTGTGTGTGTTGTCGATGTGTGTGTGTGTGTGTTGTCGGTGTGTGTGTGTGTGTGTGTTGTCGGTGTGTGTGTGTGTGTGTGTGTTGCCGGTGTGTGTGTGTGTGTTGTCGGTGTGTGTGTGTGTGTTGTCGGTGTGTATGTGTGTGTGTTGTCAGTGTGTGTGTGTGTGTTGTCGGTGTGTGTGTGTGTGTGTTGTCGGTGTGTGTGTGTGTGTTGTGTGTGTGTGTGTCGGTGTGTGTGTGTTGTCGGTGTGTGTGTGTGTGTGTGTTGTCGGTGTGTGTGTGTGTGTGTTGTCGGTGTTTGTGTGTGTGTTGTCGGTGTGTGTGTGTGTGTGTTGTCGGTGTGTGTGTGTGTGTGTGTTGTGTGTGTGTGTCGGTGTGTGTGTGTTGTCGGTGTGTGTGTGTGTGTGTGTGTTGTCGGTGTGTGTGTGTGTGTGTTGTCGGTGTGTGTGTCTGTGTGTGTTGTCAGTGTGTGTGTGTGTGTGTGTTGTCGGTGTGTGTGTGTGTGTGTTGTTGGTGTGTGTGTGTGTGTGTTGTCGGTGTGTGTGTGTGTGTGTTGTCGGTGTGTGTGTGTGTGTGTGTGTGTGTGTGTTGTCGGTGTGTGTGTGTGTTGTCGGTGTGTGTGTGTGTTGTCGGTGTGTGTGTGTGTGTGTGTGTGTGTGTGTGTGTGTGTGTGTTGTCGGTGTGTGTGTGTGTTGTCGGTGTGTGTGTGTGTTGTCGGTGTGTGTTTGTGTGTTGTCGGTGTGTATGTGTGTGTGTTGTCAGTGTGTGTGTGTGTGTGTGTTGTCGGTGTGTGTGTGTTTATGTGTTGTCGGTGTGTGTGTGTGTGTGTGTTGTCGGTGTGTGTGTGTGTTGTCGGTGTGTGTGTGTGTGTGTGTTGTCGGTGTGTGTGTGTGTGTGTGTTGTCGGTTTGTGTGTGTGTGTGTGTGTTGTCGGTGTGTGTGTGTGTGTTGTCGGTGTGTGTGTGTGTGTGTGTTGTCGGTGTGTGTGTGTTGTGTGTGTGTGTCGGTGTGTGTGTGTTGTCGGTGTGTGTGTGTGTGTGTGTGTTGTCGGTGTGTGTGTGTGTGTGTTGTCGGTGTGTGTGTGTGTGTGTGTGTTGTCAGTGTGTGTGTGTGTGTGTTGTCGGTGTGTGTGTGTGTGTGTGTGTTGTCAGTGTGTGTGTGTGTGTGTGTTGTCGTTGTGTGTGTGTGTGTGTTGTCGGTGTGTGTGTGTGTGTGTGTTGTCGGTGTGTGTGAGTGTGTGTGTGTGTTGTCGGTGTTTGTGTGTGTGTGTTGTCGGTGTGTGTGTCTGTGTGTGTTGTCAGTGTGTGTGTGTGTGTGTGTTGTCGGTGTGTGTGTGTGTGTGTTGTTGGTGTGTGTGTGTGTGTGTTGTCGGTGTGTGTGTGTGTGTGTTGTCGGTGTGTGTGTGTGTGTGTGTGTGTGTGTGTGTGTTGTCGGTGTGTGTGTGTGTTGTCGGTGTGTGTGTGTGTTGTCGGTGTGTGTGTGTGTGTGTGTGTGTGTGTGTGTGTGTGTTGTCGGTGTGTGTGTGTGTTGTCGGTGTGTGTGTGTGTTGTCGGTGTGTGTTTGTGTGTTGTCGGTGTGTATGTGTGTGTGTTGTCAGTGTGTGTGTGTGTGTGTGTTGTCGGTGTGTGTGTGTTTATGTGTTGTCGGTGTGTGTGTGTGTGTGTGTTGTCGGTGTGTGTGTGTGTTGTCGGTGTGTGTGTGTGTGTGTGTTGTCGGTGTGTGTGTGTGTGTGTGTTGTCGGTTTGTGTGTGTGTGTGTGTGTTGTCGGTGTGTGTGTGTGTGTTGTCGGTGTGTGTGTGTGTGTGTTGTCGGTGTGTGTGTGTTGTGTGTGTGTGTCGGTGTGTGTGTGTTGTCGGTGTGTGTGTGTGTGTGTGTGTTGTCGGTGTGTGTGTGTGTGTGTTGTCGGTGTGTGTGTGTGTGTGTGTGTGTTGTCAGTGTGTGTGTGTGTGTGTTGTCGGTGTGTGTGTGTGTGTGTGTGTTGTCAGTGTGTGTGTGTGTGTGTGTTGTCGTTGTGTGTGTGTGTGTGTTGTCGGTGTGTGTGTGTGTGTGTGTTGTCGGTGTGTGTGTGTGTGTGTGTGTGTTGTCGGTGTTTGTGTGTGTGTGTTGTCGGTGTGTGTGTGTGTGTGTTGTCGGTGTGTGTGTGTGTGTGTGTGTGTGTGTGTGTGTTGTCGGTGTGTGTGTGTGTGTTGTCGGTGTGTGTGTGTGTGTGTGTGTGTGTGTGTGTGTGTGTGTTGTCGGTGTGTGTGTGTGTTGTCGGTGTTTGTGTGTGTGTTGTCGGTGTGTGTGTGTGTGTGTTGTCGGTGTGTGTGTGTTGTGTGTGTGTGTCGGTGTGTGTGTGTTGTCGGTGTGTGTGTGTGTGTGTGTTGTCGGTGTGTGTGTGTGTGTGTTGTCGGTGTGTGTGTGTGTGTGTTGTCAGTGTGTGTGTGTGTGTGTGTTGTCGGTGTGTGTGTGTGTGTGTTGTTGGTGTGTGTGTGTGTGTGTGTTGTCGGTGTGTGTGTGTGTGTGTTGTCGGTGTGTGTGTGTGTGTGTGTGTGTGTGTGTTGTCGGTGTGTGTGTGTGTTGTCGGTGTGTGTGTGTGTTGTCGGTGTGTGTGTGTGTGTGTGTGTTGTAGGTGTGTGTGTGTGTGTTGTCGGTGTGTGTGTGTGTGTTGTCGGTGTGTGTTTGTGTGTTGTCGGTGTGTATGTGTGTGTGTTGTCAGTGTGTGTGTGTGTGTGTTGTCGGTGTGTGTGTGTGTTTATGTGTTGTCGATGTGTGTGTGTGTGTGTTGTCGGTGTGTGTGTGTGTGTGTGTGTGTGTGTTGTCGGTGTGTGTGTGTGTTGTCGGTGTGTGTGTGTGTTGTCGGTGTGTGTGTGTGTGTGTGTGTTGTCGGTGTGTGTGTGTGTGTTGTCGGTGTGTGTGTGTGTGTTGTCGGTGTGTGTTTGTGTGTTGTCGGTGTGTATGTGTGTGTTTTGTCAGTGTGTGTGTGTGTGTGTTGTCGGTGTGTGTGTGTTTATGTGTTGTCGATGTGTGTGTGTGTGTGTTGTCGGTGTGTGTGTGTGTGTGTTGTGTGTGTGTGTGTTGTCGGTGTGTGTGTGTGTGTTGTTGGTGTGTGTGTGTGTGTGTTGTGTGTGTGTGTGTTGTCGGTGTGTGTGTGTGTGTTGTCGGTGTGTGTGTGTCTGTGTTGTGTGTGTGTGTGTTGTCGGTGTGTGTGTGTGTGTTGTTGGTGTGTGTGTGTGTGTGTTGTGTGTGTGTGTGTTGTCGGTGTGTGTGTGTGTGTGTTGTTGGTGTGTGTGTGTGTGTGTTGTGTGTGTGTGTGTTGTCGGTGTGTGTGTGTGTGTGTTGTCGGTGTGTGTGTGTGTGTGTTGTCGGTGTGTGTGTGTTGTCGGTGTGTGTGTGTGTTGTCGGTGTGTGTGTGTGTGTGTGTTGTCGGTGTCTGTGTGTGTGTTGTCGGTGTGTGTGTGTGTGTTGTCGATGTGTGTGTGTGTGTGTTGTTGGTGTGTGTGTGTGTGCGTTGTGTGTGTGTGTGTTGTCGGTGTGTGTGTGTGTTGTTGGTGTGTGTGTGTGTGTGTTGTGTGTGTGTGTGTTGTCGGTGTGTGTGTGTGTGTGTTGTCGGTGTGTGTGTGTGTGTTGTCGGTGTGTGTGTGTGTGTGTTGTCGGTGTGTGTGTGTGTGTGTGTTGTCGGTGTGTGTGTGTGTTGTCGGTGTGTGTGTGTGTGTGTTGTCGGTGTCTGTGTGTGTGTTGTCGGTGTGTGTGTGTGTTGTCGGTGTGTGTGTGTGTTGTCGGTCTGTGTGTGTGTGTGTGTTGTCGGTGTGTGTTTGTGTGTTGTCGGTGTGTGTGTGTTGTCGGTGTGTGTGTGTGTGTGTGTTGTGTGTGTGTGTGTGTGTTGTCGGTGTGTGTGTGTGTGTGTTGTCAGTGTGTGTCTGTGTGTGTTGTCGGTGTGTGTGTGTGTGTTGTCGGTGTGTATGTGTGTGTGTTGTCAGTGTGTGTGTGTGTGTTGTCGGTGTGTGTGTGTGTGTGTTGTCGGTGTGTGTGTGTGTGTTGTGTGTGTGTGTCGGTGTGTGTGTGTTGTCGGTGTGTGTGTGTGTGTGTGTTGTCGGTGTGTGTGTGTGTGTGTTGTCGGTGTTTGTGTGTGTGTTGTCGGTGTGTGTGTGTGTGTGTTGTCGGTGTGTGTGTGTGTGTTGTGTGTGTGTGTCGGTGTGTGTGTGTTGTCGGTGTGTGTGTGTGTGTGTGTGTTGTCGGTGTGTGTGTGTGTGTGTTGTCGGTGTGTGTGTCTGTGTGTGTTGTCAGTGTGTGTGTGTGTGTGTGTTGTCGGTGTGTGTGTGTGTGTGTTGTTGGTGTGTGTGTGTGTGTGTTGTCGGTGTGTGTGTGTGTGTGTTGTCGGTGTGTGTGTGTGTGTGTGTGTGTGTGTGTGTTGTCGGTGTGTGTGTGTGTTGTCGGTGTGTGTGTGTGTTGTCGGTGTGTGTGTGTGTGTGTGTGTGTGTGTGTGTGTGTGTGTGTTGTCGGTGTGTGTGTGTGTTGTCGGTGTGTGTGTGTGTTGTCGGTGTGTGTTTGTGTGTTGTCGGTGTGTATGTGTGTGTGTTGTCAGTGTGTGTGTGTGTGTGTGTTGTCGGTGTGTGTGTGTTTATGTGTTGTCGGTGTGTGTGTGTGTGTGTGTTGTCGGTGTGTGTGTGTGTTGTCGGTGTGTGTGTGTGTGTGTGTTGTCGGTGTGTGTGTGTGTGTGTGTTGTCGGTTTGTGTGTGTGTGTGTGTGTTGTCGGTGTGTGTGTGTGTGTTGTCGGTGTGTGTGTGTGTGTGTGTGTCGGTGTGTGTGTGTTGTGTGTGTGTGTCGGTGTGTGTGTGTTGTCGGTGTGTGTGTGTGTGTGTGTGTTGTCGGTGTGTGTGTGTGTGTGTTGTCGGTGTGTGTGTGTGTGTGTGTGTGTTGTCAGTGTGTGTGTGTGTGTGTTGTCGGTGTGTGTGTGTGTGTGTGTGTTGTCAGTGTGTGTGTGTGTGTGTGTTGTCGTTGTGTGTGTGTGTGTGTTGTCGGTGTGTGTGTGTGTGTGTGTTGTCGGTGTGTGTGAGTGTGTGTGTGTGTTGTCGGTGTTTGTGTGTGTGTGTTGTCGGTGTGTGTGTCTGTGTGTGTTGTCAGTGTGTGTGTGTGTGTGTGTTGTCGGTGTGTGTGTGTGTGTGTTGTTGGTGTGTGTGTGTGTGTGTTGTCGGTGTGTGTGTGTGTGTGTTGTCGGTGTGTGTGTGTGTGTGTGTGTGTGTGTGTGTGTTGTCGGTGTGTGTGTGTGTTGTCGGTGTGGTGTGTGTGTGTGTGTGTGTGTGTGTGTGTGTGTGTGTGTGTTGTCGGTGTGTGTGTGTGTTGTCGGTGTGTGTGTGTGTTGTCGGTGTGTGTTTGTGTGTTGTCGGTGTGTATGTGTGTGTGTTGTCAGTGTGTGTGTGTGTGTGTGTTGTCGGTGTGTGTGTGTTTATGTGTTGTCGGTGTGTGTGTGTGTGTGTGTTGTCGGTGTGTGTGTGTGTGTGTGTGTTGTCGGTGTGTGTGTGTGTGTGTTGTCGGTGTGTGTGTGTGTGTGTGTGTGTTGTCGGTGTGTGTGTGTGTGTTGTCGGTGTGTGTGTGTGTGTGTGTGTTGTCAGTGTGTGTGTGTGTGTGTGTTGTCGTTGTGTGTGTGTGTGTGTTGTCGGTGTGTGTGTGTGTGTGTGTTGTCGGTGTGTGTGTGTGTGTGTGTGTGTTGTCGGTGTTTGTGTGTGTGTGTTGTCGGTGTGTGTGTCTGTGTGTGTTGTCAGTGTGTGTGTGTGTGTGTGTTGTCGGTGTGTGTGTGTGTGTGTTGTTGGTGTGTGTGTGTGTGTGTTGTCGGTGTGTGTGTGTGTGTGTTGTCGGTGTGTGTGTGTGTGTGTGTGTGTGTGTGTGTGTTGTCGGTGTGTGTGTGTGTTGTCGGTGTGTGTGTGTGTTGTCGGTGTGTGTGTGTGTGTGTGTGTGTGTGTGTGTGTGTGTGTTGTCGGTGTGTGTGTGTGTTGTCGGTGTGTGTGTGTGTTGTCGGTGTGTGTTTGTGTGTTGTCGGTGTGTATGTGTGTGTGTTGTCAGTGTGTGTGTGTGTGTGTGTTGTCGGTGTGTGTGTGTTTATGTGTTGTCGGTGTGTGTGTGTGTGTGTGTTGTCGGTGTGTGTGTGTGTTGTCGGTGTGTGTGTGTGTGTGTGTTGTCGGTGTGTGTGTGTGTGTGTGTTGTCGGTTTGTGTGTGTGTGTGTGTGTTGTCGGTGTGTGTGTGTGTGTTGTCGGTGTGTGTGTGTGTGTGTTGTCGGTGTGTGTGTGTTGTGTGTGTGTGTCGGTGTGTGTGTGTTGTCGGTGTGTGTGTGTGTGTGTGTGTTGTCGGTGTGTGTGTGTGTGTGTTGTCGGTGTGTGTGTGTGTGTGTGTGTGTTGTCAGTGTGTGTGTGTGTGTGTTGTCGGTGTGTGTGTGTGTGTGTGTGTTGTCAGTGTGTGTGTGTGTGTGTGTTGTCGTTGTGTGTGTGTGTGTGTTGTCGGTGTGTGTGTGTGTGTGTGTTGTCGGTGTGTGTGTGTGTGTGTGTGTGTTGTCGGTGTTTGTGTGTGTGTGTTGTCGGTGTGTGTGTGTGTGTGTGTTGTCGGTGTGTGTGTGTGTTGTCGGTGTGTGTGTGTGTGTGTGTTGTCGGTGTGTGTGTGTGTGTGTGTTGTCGGTTTGTGTGTGTGTGTGTGTGTTGTCGGTGTGTGTGTGTGTGTTGTCGGTGTGTGTGTGTGTGTGTTGTCGGTGTGTGTGTGTTGTGTGTGTGTGTCGGTGTGTGTGTGTTGTCGGTGTGTGTGTGTGTGTGTGTGTTGTCGGTGTGTGTGTGTGTGTGTTGTCGGTGTGTGTGTGTGTGTGTGTGTGTTGTCAGTGTGTGTGTGTGTGTGTTGTCGGTGTGTGTGTGTGTGTGTGTGTTGTCAGTGTGTGTGTGTGTGTGTGTTGTCGTTGTGTGTGTGTGTGTGTTGTCGGTGTGTGTGTGTGTGTGTGTTGTCGGTGTGTGTGTGTGTGTGTGTGTGTTGTCGGTGTTTGTGTGTGTGTGTTGTCGGTGTGTGTGTGTGTGTGTTGTCGGTGTGTGTGTGTGTGTGTGTGTGTGTGTGTTGTCGGTGTGTGTGTGTGTGTTGTCGGTGTGTGTGTGTGTGTGTGTGTGTGTGTGTGTGTGTGTGTTGTCGGTGTGTGTGTGTGTTGTCGGTGTTTGTGTGTGTGTTGTCGGTGTGTGTGTGTGTGTGTTGTCGGTGTGTGTGTGTTGTGTGTGTGTGTCGGTGTGTGTGTGTTGTCGGTGTGTGTGTGTGTGTGTGTTGTCGGTGTGTGTGTGTGTGTGTTGTCGGTGTGTGTGTGTGTGTGTTGTCAGTGTGTGTGTGTGTGTGTGTTGTCGGTGTGTGTGTGTGTGTGTTGTTGGTGTGTGTGTGTGTGTGTGTTGTCGGTGTGTGTGTGTGTGTGTTGTCGGTGTGTGTGTGTGTGTGTGTGTGTGTGTGTTGTCGGTGTGTGTGTGTGTTGTCGGTGTGTGTGTGTGTTGTCGGTGTGTGTGTGTGTGTGTGTGTTGTAGGTGTGTGTGTGTGTGTTGTCGGGTGTGTGTGTGTGTGTGTGTTGTCGGTGTGTGTGTGTGTGTGTTGTCAGTGTGTGTGTGTGTGTGTTGTCGGTGTGTGTGTGTGTTTATGTGTTGTCGATGTGTGTGTGTGTGTGTTGTCGGTGTGTGTGTGTGTGTGTGTGTGTGTGTTGTCGGTGTGTGTGTGTGTTGTCGGTGTGTGTGTGTGTTGTCGGTGTGTGTGTGTGTGTGTGTGTTGTCGGTGTGTGTGTGTGTGTTGTCGGTGTGTGTGTGTGTGTTGTCGGTGTGTGTTTGTGTGTTGTCGGTGTGTATGTGTGTGTTTTGTCAGTGTGTGTGTGTGTGTGTTGTCGGTGTGTGTGTGTTTATGTGTTGTCGATGTGTGTGTGTGTGTGTTGTCGGTGTGTGTGTGTGTGTGTTGTGTGTGTGTGTGTTGTCGGTGTGTGTGTGTGTGTTGTTGGTGTGTGTGTGTGTGTGTTGTGTGTGTGTGTGTTGTCGGTGTGTGTGTGTGTGTTGTCGGTGTGTGTGTGTCTGTGTTGTGTGTGTGTGTGTTGTCGGTGTGTGTGTGTGTGTTGTTGGTGTGTGTGTGTGTGTGTTGTGTGTGTGTGTGTTGTCGGTGTGTGTGTGTGTGTGTTGTTGGTGTGTGTGTGTGTGTGTTGTGTGTGTGTGTGTTGTCGGTGTGTGTGTGTGTGTGTTGTCGGTGTGTGTGTGTGTGTGTTGTCGGTGTGTGTGTGTTGTCGGTGTGTGTGTGTGTTGTCGGTGTGTGTGTGTGTGTGTGTTGTCGGTGTCTGTGTGTGTGTTGTCGGTGTGTGTGTGTGTGTTGTCGATGTGTGTGTGTGTGTGTTGTTGGTGTGTGTGTGTGTGCGTTGTGTGTGTGTGTGTTGTCGGTGTGTGTGTGTGTTGTTGGTGTGTGTGTGTGTGTGTTGTGTGTGTGTGTGTTGTCGGTGTGTGTGTGTGTGTGTTGTCGGTGTGTGTGTGTGTGTTGTCGGTGTGTGTGTGTGTGTGTTGTCGGTGTGTGTGTGTGTGTGTGTTGTCGGTGTGTGTGTGTGTTGTCGGTGTGTGTGTGTGTGTGTTGTCGGTGTCTGTGTGTGTGTTGTCGGTGTGTGTGTGTGTTGTCGGTGTGTGTGTGTGTTGTCGGTCTGTGTGTGTGTGTGTGTTGTCGGTGTGTGTTTGTGTGTTGTCGGTGTGTGTGTGTTGTCGGTGTGTGTGTGTGTGTGTGTTGTGTGTGTGTGTGTGTGTTGTCGGTGTGTGTGTGTGTGTGTTGTCAGTGTGTGTGTGTGTGTGTTGTCGGTGTGTGTGTGTGTGTTGTCGGTGTGTATGTGTGTGTGTTGTCAGTGTGTGTGTGTGTGTTGTCGGTGTGTGTGTGTGTGTGTTGTCGGTGTGTGTGTGTGTGTTGTGTGTGTGTGTCGGTGTGTGTGTGTTGTCGGTGTGTGTGTGTGTGTGTGTTGTCGGTGTGTGTGTGTGTGTGTTGTCGGTGTTTGTGTGTGTGTTGTCGGTGTGTGTGTGTGTGTGTTGTCGGTGTGTGTGTGTGTGTTGTGTGTGTGTGTCGGTGTGTGTGTGTTGTCGGTGTGTGTGTGTGTGTGTGTGTTGTCGGTGTGTGTGTGTGTGTGTTGTCGGTGTGTGTGTCTGTGTGTGTTGTCAGTGTGTGTGTGTGTGTGTGTTGTCGGTGTGTGTGTGTGTGTGTTGTTGGTGTGTGTGTGTGTGTGTTGTCGGTGTGTGTGTGTGTGTGTTGTCGGTGTGTGTGTGTGTGTGTGTGTGTGTGTGTTGTCGGTGTGTGTGTGTGTTGTCGGTGTGTGTGTGTGTTGTCGGTGTGTGTGTGTGTGTGTGTGTGTGTGTGTGTGTGTGTGTGTTGTCGGTGTGTGTGTGTGTTGTCGGTGTGTGTGTGTGTTGTCGGTGTGTGTTTGTGTGTTGTCGGTGTGTATGTGTGTGTGTTGTCAGTGTGTGTGTGTGTGTGTGTTGTCGGTGTGTGTGTGTTTATGTGTTGTCGGTGTGTGTGTGTGTGTGTGTTGTCGGTGTGTGTGTGTGTTGTCGGTGTGTGTGTGTGTGTGTGTTGTCGGTGTGTGTGTGTGTGTGTGTTGTCGGTTTGTGTGTGTGTGTGTGTGTTGTCGGTGTGTGTGTGTGTGTTGTCGGTGTGTGTGTGTGTGTGTGTTGTCGGTGTGTGTGTGTTGTGTGTGTGTGTCGGTGTGTGTGTGTTGTCGGTGTGTGTGTGTGTGTGTGTGTTGTCGGTGTGTGTGTGTGTGTGTTGTCGGTGTGTGTGTGTGTGTGTGTGTTGTCAGTGTGTGTGTGTGTGTTGTCGGTGTGTGTGTGTGTGTGTGTGTTGTCAGTGTGTGTGTGTGTGTGTGTTGTCGTTGTGTGTGTGTGTGTGTTGTCGGTGTGTGTGTGTGTGTGTGTTGTCGGTGTGTGTGTGTGTGTGTGTGTGTTGTCGGTGTTTGTGTGTGTGTGTTGTCGGTGTGTGTGTCTGTGTGTGTTGTCAGTGTGTGTGTGTGTGTGTGTTGTCGGTGTGTGTGTGTGTGTGTTGTTGGTGTGTGTGTGTGTGTGTTGTCGGTGTGTGTGTGTGTGTGTTGTCGGTGTGTGTGTGTGTGTGTGTGTGTGTGTGTGTGTTGTCGGTGTGTGTGTGTGTTGTCGGTGTGTGTGTGTGTTGTCGGTGTGTGTGTGTGTGTGTGTGTGTGTGTGTGTGTGTGTGTTGTCGGTGTGTGTGTGTGTTGTCGGTGTGTGTGTGTGTTGTCGGTGTGTGTTTGTGTGTTGTCGGTGTGTATGTGTGTGTGTTGTCAGTGTGTGTGTGTGTGTGTGTTGTCGGTGTGTGTGTGTTTATGTGTTGTCGGTGTGTGTGTGTGTGTGTGTTGTCGGTGTGTGTGTGTGTGTGTGTGTTGTCGGTGTGTGTGTGTGTGTGTTGTCGGTGTGTGTGTGTGTGTGTGTGTGTTGTCAGTGTGTGTGTGTGTGTTGTCGGTGTGTGTGTGTGTGTGTGTGTTGTCAGTGTGTGTGTGTGTGTGTGTTGTCGTTGTGTGTGTGTGTGTGTTGTCGGTGTGTGTGTGTGTGTGTGTTGTCGGTGTGTGTGTGTGTGTGTGTGTGTGTCGGTGTTTGTGTGTGTGTGTTGTCGGTGTGTGTGTCTGTGTGTGTTGTCAGTGTGTGTGTGTGTGTGTGTTGTCGGTGTGTGTGTGTGTGTGTTGTTGGTGTGTGTGTGTGTGTGTTGTCGGTGTGTGTGTGTGTGTGTTGTCGGTGTGTGTGTGTGTGTGTGTGTGTGTGTGTTGTCGGTGTGTGTGTGTGTTGTCGGTGTGTGTGTGTGTTGTCGGTGTGTGTGTGTGTGTGTGTGTGTGTGTGTGTGTGTGTGTTGTCGGTGTGTGTGTGTGTTGTCGGTGTGTGTGTGTGTTGTCGGTGTGTGTTTGTGTGTTGTCGGTGTGTATGTGTGTGTGTTGTCAGTGTGTGTGTGTGTGTGTGTTGTCGGTGTGTGTGTGTTTATGTGTTGTCGGTGTGTGTGTGTGTGTGTGTTGTCGGTGTGTGTGTGTGTTGTCGGTGTGTGTGTGTGTGTGTGTTGTCGGTGTGTGTGTGTGTGTGTGTTGTCGGTTTGTGTGTGTGTGTGTGTGTTGTCGGTGTGTGTGTGTGTGTTGTCGGTGTGTGTGTGTGTGTGTTGTCGGTGTGTGTGTGTTGTGTGTGTGTGTCGGTGTGTGTGTGTTGTCGGTGTGTGTGTGTGTGTGTGTGTTGTCGGTGTGTGTGTGTGTGTGTTGTCGGTGTGTGTGTGTGTGTGTGTGTGTTGTCAGTGTGTGTGTGTGTGTGTTGTCGGTGTGTGTGTGTGTGTGTGTTGTCATGTGTGTGTGTGTGTGTGTTGTCGTTGTGTGTGTGTGTGTGTTGTCGGTGTGTGTGTGTGTGTGTGTTGTCGGTGTGTGTGTGTGTGTGTGTGTGTTGTCGGTGTTTGTGTGTGTGTGTTGTCGGTGTGTGTGTGTGTGTGTTGTCGGTGTGTGTGTGTGTTGTCGGTGTGTGTGTGTGTGTTGTCGGTGTGTGTGTGTGTGTGTGTGTGTGTGTGTGTGTGTTGTCGGTGTGTGTGTGTGTTGTCGGTGTTTGTGTGTGTGTTGTCGGTGTGTGTGTGTGTGTGTTGTCGGTGTGTGTGTGTGTGTGTGTGTGTCGGTGTGTGTGTGTTGTCGGTGTGTGTGTGTGTGTGTGTTGTCGGTGTGTGTGTGTGTGTGTTGTCGGTGTGTGTGTGTGTGTGTTGTCAGTGTGTGTGTGTGTGTGTGTTGTCGGTGTGTGTGTGTGTGTGTTGTTGGTGTGTGTGTGTGTGTGTGTTGTCGGTGTGTGTGTGTGTGTGTTGTCGGTGTGTGTGTGTGTGTGTGTGTGTGTGTTGTCGGTGTGTGTGTGTGTTGTCGGTGTGTGTGTGTGTTGTCGGTGTGTGTGTGTGTGTGTGTGTTGTAGGTGTGTGTGTGTGTGTTGTCGGTGTGTGTGTGTGTGTTGTCGGTGTGTGTTTGTGTGTTGTCGGTGTGTATGTGTGTGTGTTGTCAGTGTGTGTGTGTGTGTGTTGTCGGTGTGTGTGTGTGTTTATGTGTTGTCGATGTGTGTGTGTGTGTGTTGTCGGTGTGTGTGTGTGTGTGTGTGTGTGTGTTGTCGGTGTGTGTGTGTGTTGTCGGTGTGTGTGTGTGTTGTCGGTGTGTGTGTGTGTGTGTGTGTTGTCGGTGTGTGTGTGTGTGTTGTCGGTGTGTGTGTGTGTGTTGTCGGTGTGTGTTTGTGTGTTGTCGGTGTGTATGTGTGTGTTTTGTCAGTGTGTGTGTGTGTGTGTTGTCGGTGTGTGTGTGTTTATGTGTTGTCGATGTGTGTGTGTGTGTGTTGTCGGTGTGTGTGTGTGTTGTGTGTGTGTGTGTTGTCGGTGTGTGTGTGTGTGTTGTTGGTGTGTGTGTGTGTGTGTTGTGTGTGTGTGTGTTGTCGGTGTGTGTGTGTGTGTTGTCGGTGTGTGTGTGTCTGTGTTGTGTGTGTGTGTGTTGTCGGTGTGTGTGTGTGTGTTGTTGGTGTGTGTGTGTGTGTGTTGTGTGTGTGTGTGTTGTCGGTGTGTGTGTGTGTGTGTTGTTGGTGTGTGTGTGTGTGTGTTGTGTGTGTGTGTGTTGTCGGTGTGTGTGTGTGTGTGTTGTCGGTGTGTGTGTGTGTGTGTTGTCGGTGTGTGTGTGTTGTCGGTGTGTGTGTGTGTTGTCGGTGTGTGTGTGTGTGTGTGTTGTCGGTGTCTGTGTGTGTGTTGTCGGTGTGTGTGTGTGTGTTGTCGATGTGTGTGTGTGTGTGTTGTTGGTGTGTGTGTGTGTGCGTTGTGTGTGTGTGTGTTGTCGGTGTGTGTGTGTGTTGTTGGTGTGTGTGTGTGTGTGTTGTGTGTGTGTGTGTTGTCGGTGTGTGTGTGTGTGTGTTGTCGGTGTGTGTGTGTGTGTTGTCGGTGTGTGTGTGTGTGTGTTGTCGGTGTGTGTGTGTGTGTGTGTTGTCGGTGTGTGTGTGTGTTGTCGGTGTGTGTGTGTGTGTGTTGTCGGTGTCTGTGTGTGTGTTGTCGGTGTGTGTGTGTGTTGTCGGTGTGTGTGTGTGTTGTCGGTCTGTGTGTGTGTGTGTGTTGTCGGTGTGTGTTTGTGTGTTGTCGGTGTGTGTGTGTTGTCGGTGTGTGTGTGTGTGTGTGTTGTGTGTGTGTGTGTGTGTTGTCGGTGTGTGTGTGTGTGTGTTGTCAGTGTGTGTGTGTGTGTGTTGTCGGTGTGTGTGTGTGTGTTGTCGATGTGTGTGTGTGTGTGTTGTCGGTGTCTGTGTGTGTGTGTGTTGTCGGTGTGTTTGTGTGTGTGTGTGTTGCCGGTGTGTGTGTGTGTGTTGTCGGTGTGTGTGTGTGTGTTGTCGGTGTGTATGTGTGTGTGTTGTCAGTGTGTGTGTGTGTGTTGTCGGTGTGTGTGTGTGTGTGTTGTCGGTGTGTGTGTGTGTGTTGTCGGTGTGTGTTTGTGTGTTGTCGGTGTGTATGTGTGTGTGTTGTCAGTGTGTGTGTGTGTGTGTTGTCGGTGTGTGTGTGTTTATGTGTTGTCGATGTGTGTGTGTGTGTGTTGTCGGTGTGTGTGTGTGTGTGTGTGTGTGTGTGTGTTGTCGGTGTGTGTGTGTGTTGTCGGTGTGTGTGTGTGTTGTCGGTGTGTGTGTGTGTGTGTTGTCGGTGTGTGTGTGTGTGTTGTCGGTGTGTGTGTGTGTGTTGTCGGTGTGTGTTTGTGTGTTGTCGTTGTGTATGTGTGTGTTTTGTCAGTGTGTGTGTGTGTGTGTTGTCGGTGTGTGTGTGTTTATGTGTTGTCGATGTGTGTGTGTGTGTGTTGTCGGTGTGTGTGTGTGTGTGTTGTGTGTGTGTGTGTTGTCGGTGTGTGTGTGTGTTGTTGGTGTGTGTGTGTGTGTGTTGTGTGTGTGTGTGTTGTCGGTGTGTGTGTGTGTGTGTTGTCGGTGTGTGTGTGTGTGTGTTGTCGGTGTGTGTGTGTGTGTGTTGTCGGTGTGTGTGTGTGTGTGTGTTGTCGGTGTGTGTGTGTGTTGTTGGTGTGTGTGTGTGTGTGTTGTGTGTGTGTGTGTTGTCGGTGTGTGTGTGTGTGTGTTGTCGGTGTGTGTGTCTGTGTGTGTTGTCAGTGTGTGTGTGTGTGTGTGTTGTCGGTGTGTGTGTGTGTGTGTTGTTGGTGTGTGTGTGTGTGTGTTGTCGGTGTGTGTGTGTGTGTGTTGTCGGTGTGTGTGTGTGTGTGTGTGTGTGTGTGTGTGTTGTCGGTGTGTGTGTGTGTTGTCGGTGTGTGTGTGTGTTGTCGGTGTGTGTGTGTGTGTGTGTGTGTGTGTGTGTGTGTGTGTTGTCGGTGTGTGTGTGTGTTGTCGGTGTGTGTGTGTGTTGTCGGTGTGTGTTTGTGTGTTGTCGGTGTGTATGTGTGTGTGTTGTCAGTGTGTGTGTGTGTGTGTGTTGTCGGTGTGTGTGTGTTTATGTGTTGTCGGTGTGTGTGTGTGTGTGTGTTGTCGGTGTGTGTGTGTGTTGTCGGTGTGTGTGTGTGTGTGTGTTGTCGGTTTGTGTGTGTGTGTGTGTTGTCGGTTTGTGTGTGTGTGTGTGTGTTGTCGGTGTGTGTGTGTGTGTTGTCGGGGTGTGTGTGTGTGTGTTGTCGGTGTGTGTGTGTTGTGTGTGTGTGTCGGTGTGTGTGTGTTGTCGGTGTGTGTGTGTGTGTGTGTGTTGTCGGTGTGTGTGTGTGTGTGTTGTCGGTGTGTGTGTGTGTGTGTGTGTGTTGTCAGTGTGTGTGTGTGTGTGTTGTCGGTGTGTGTGTGTGTGTGTGTGTTGTCAGTGTGTGTGTGTGTGTGTGTTGTCGTTGTGTGTGTGTGTGTGTTGTCGGTGTGTGTGTGTGTGTGTGTTGTCGGTGTGTGTGTGTGTGTGTGTGTGTGTTGTCGGTGTTTGTGTGTGTGTGTTGTCGGTGTGTGTGTGTGTGTGTTGTCGGTGTGTGTGTGTGTGTGTGTGTGTGTGTGTTGTCGGTGTGTGTGTGTGTGTTGTCGGTGTGTGTGTGTGTGTGTGTGTGTGTGTGTGTGTGTGTGTGTTGTCGGTGTGTATGTGTGTGTGTTGTCGGTGTTTGTGTGTGTGTTGTCGGTGTGTGTGTGTGTGTGTTGTCGGTGTGTGTGTGTTGTGTGTGTGTGTCGGTGTGTGTGTGTTGTCGGTGTGTGTGTGTGTGTGTGTTGTCGGTGTGTGTGTGTGTGTGTTGTCGGTGTGTGTGTGTGTGTGTGTGTTGTCAGTGTGTGTGTGTGTGTGTGTTGTCGGTGTGTGTGTGTGTGTGTTGTTGGTGTGTGTGTGTGTGTGTGTTGTCGGTGTGTGTGTGTGTGTGTTGTCGGTGTGTGTGTGTGTGTGTGTGTGTGTGTGTTGTCGGTGTGTGTGTGTGTTGTCGGTGTGTGTGTGTGTTGTCGGTGTGTGTGTGTGTGTGTGTGTTGTAGGTGTGTGTGTGTGTGTTGTCGGTGTGTGTGTGTGTGTTGTCGGTGTGTGTTTGTGTGTTGTCGGTGTGTATGTGTGTGTGTTGTCAGTGTGTGTGTGTGTGTGTTGTCGGTGTGTGTGTGTGTTTATGTGTTGTCGATGTGTGTGTGTGTGTGTTGTCGGTGTGTGTGTGTGTGTGTGTGTGTGTGTTGTCGGTGTGTGTGTGTGTTGTCGGTGTGTGTGTGTGTTGTCGGTGTGTGTGTGTGTGTGTGTGTTGTCGGTGTGTGTGTGTGTGTTGTCGGTGTGTGTGTGTGTGTGTGGTGTGTGTGCGGTGTCGGTGTGTTGTGTGTGTTGTCGGTGTGTGTGTGTGTGTTGTCGGTGTGCGGGAGGTGTCGTGTGTGTGTGTGTGTGTTGTCGGTGTGTGTGTGTGTGTTGTCGGTGTGTGTGTGTGGTGTGTGTGTGGGTGTGTGGTGTGTGTGTGTGCGGTGTGTGTGTGTGTGTTGTCGGTGTGTGTGTGTCTGTGTTGTGTGTGTGTGTGTTGTCGGTGTGTGTGTGTGTGTTGTTGGTGTGTGTGTGTGTGTGTTGTGTGTGTGTGTGTTGTCGGTGTGTGTGTGTGTGTGTTGTTGGTGTGTGTGTGTGTGTGTTGTGTGTGTGTGTGTTGTCGGTGTGTGTGTGTGTGTGTTGTCGGTGTGTGTGTGTGTGTGTTGTCGGTGTGTGTGTGTTGTCGGTGTGTGTGTGTGTTGTCGGTGTGTGTGTGTGTGTGTGTTGTCGGTGTCTGTGTGTGTGTTGTCGGTGTGTGTGTGTGTGTTGTCGATGTGTGTGTGTGTGTGTTGTTGGTGTGTGTGTGTGTGCGTTGTGTGTGTGTGTGTTGTCGGTGTGTGTGTGTGTTGTTGGTGTGTGTGTGTGTGTGTTGTGTGTGTGTGTGTTGTCGGTGTGTGTGTGTGTGTGTTGTCGGTGTGTGTGTGTGTGTTGTCGGTGTGTGTGTGTGTGTGTTGTCGGTGTGTGTGTGTGTGTGTGTTGTCGGTGTGTGTGTGTGTTGTCGGTGTGTGTGTGTGTGTGTTGTCGGTGTCTGTGTGTGTGTTGTCGGTGTGTGTGTGTGTTGTCGGTGTGTGTGTGTGTTGTCGGTCTGTGTGTGTGTGTGTGTTGTCGGTGTGTGTTTGTGTGTTGTCGGTGTGTGTGTGTTGTCGGTGTGTGTGTGTGTGTGTGTTGTGTGTGTGTGTGTGTGTTGTCGGTGTGTGTGTGTGTGTGTTGTCAGTGTGTGTGTGTGTGTGTTGTCGGTGTGTGTGTGTGTGTTGTCGATGTGTGTGTGTGTGTGTTGTCGGTGTCTGTGTGTGTGTGTGTTGTCGGTGTGTTTGTGTGTGTGTGTGTTGCCGGTGTGTGTGTGTGTGTTGTCGGTGTGTGTGTGTGTGTTGTCGGTGTGTATGTGTGTGTGTTGTCAGTGTGTGTGTGTGTGTTGTCGGTGTGTGTGTGTGTGTGTTGTCGGTGTGTGTGTGTGTGTTGTCGGTGTGTGTTTGTGTGTTGTCGGTGTGTATGTGTGTGTGTTGTCAGTGTGTGTGTGTGTGTGTTGTCGGTGTGTGTGTGTTTATGTGTTGTCGATGTGTGTGTGTGTGTGTTGTCGGTGTGTGTGTGTGTGTGTGTGTGTGTGTGTGTTGTCGGTGTGTGTGTGTGTTGTCGGTGTGTGTGTGTGTTGTCGGTGTGTGTGTGTGTGTGTTGTCGGTGTGTGTGTGTGTGTTGTCGGTGTGTGTGTGTGTGTTGTCGGTGTGTGTTTGTGTGTTGTCGTTGTGTATGTGTGTGTTTTGTCAGTGTGTGTGTGTGTGTGTTGTCGGTGTGTGTGTGTTTATGTGTTGTCGATGTGTGTGTGTGTGTGTTGTCGGTGTGTGTGTGTGTGTGTTGTGTGTGTGTGTGTTGTCGGTGTGTGTGTGTGTTGTTGGTGTGTGTGTGTGTGTGTTGTGTGTGTGTGTGTTGTCGGTGTGTGTGTGTGTGTGTTGTCGGTGTGTGTGTGTGTGTGTTGTCGGTGTGTGTGTGTGTGTGTTGTCGGTGTGTGTGTGTGTGTGTGTTGTCGGTGTGTGTGTGTGTTGTTGGTGTGTGTGTGTGTGTGTTGTGTGTGTGTGTGTTGTCGGTGTGTGTGTGTGTGTGTTGTCGGTGTGTGTGTGTGTGTGTTGTCGGTGTGTGTGTGTGTTGTCGGTGTGTGTGTGTGTGTGTGTTGTCGGTGTGTGTGTGTGTTGTCGGTGTGTGTGTGTGTGTGTGTTGTCGGTGTCTGTGTGTGTGTTGTCGGTGTGTGTGTGTGTTGTCGGTGTGTGTGTGTGTTGTCGGTCTGTGTGTGTGTGTGTGTTGTCGGTGTGTGTTTGTGTGTTGTCGGTGTGTGTGTGTGTGTGTTGTCGGTGTGTGTGTGTGTGTGTGTGTGTGTGTGTGTGTGTTGTCGGTGTGTGTGTGTGTGTTGTCAGTGTGTGTGTGTGTGTGTGTTGTCGGTGTGTGTGTGTGTGTGTTGTCGGTGTGTGTGTGTGTGTGTGTGTGTGTGTGTGTGTTGTCGGTGTGTGTGTGT
>NW_027675562.1:252500-332500 GCF_965601325.2 Salmo salar | reverse complement strand
GTGTGTGTGTGTTGTCGGTGTCTGTGTGTGTGTTGTCGGTGTGTGTGTGTGTTGTCGGTGTGTGTGTGTGTTGTCGGTCTGTGTGTGTGTGTGTGTTGTCGGTGTGTGTTTGTGTGTTGTCGGTGTGTGTGTGTGTGTGTTGTCGGTGTGTGTGTGTGTGTGTTGTGTGTGTGTGTGTGTGTTGTCGGTGTGTGTGTGTGTGTGTTGTCAGTGTGTGTGTGTGTGTGTGTTGTCGGTGTGTGTGTGTGTGTGTTGTCGGTGTGTGTGTGTGTGTGTGTGTGTGTGTGTGTGTGTTGTCGGTGTGTGTTTGTGTGTTGTAGGTGTGTATGTGTGTGTGTTGTCAGTGTGTGTGTGTGTGTGTTGTCGGTGTGTGTGTGTTTATGTGTTGTCGATGTGTGTGTGTGTGTGTTGTCGGTGTGTGTGTGTGTGTGTGTGTGTGTGTGTTGTCGGTGTGTGTGTGTGTTGTCGGTGTGTGTGTGTGTTGTCGGTGTGTGTGTGTGTGTGTGTGTTGTCGGTGTGTGTGTGTGTGTTGTCGGTGTGTGTGTGTGTGTTGTCGGTGTGTGTTTGTGTGTTGTCGGTGTGTATGTGTGTGTGTTGTCAGTGTGTGTGTGTGTTGTCGGTGTGTGTGTGTTTATGTGTTGTCGATGTGTGTGTGTGTGTGTTGTCGGTGTGTGTGTGTGTGTGTTGTGTGTGTGTGTGTTGTCGGTGTGTGTGTGTGTGTTGTTGGTGTGTGTGTGTGTGTGTTGTGTGTGTGTGTGTTGTCGGTGTGTGTGTGTGTGTGTGTTGTCGGTGTGTGTGTGTGTGTGTTGTCGGTGTGTGTGTGTGTGTGTTGTCGGTGTGTTTGTGTGTGTGTGTTGTCGGTGTGTGTGTGTGTTGTCGGTGTGTGTGTGTGTGTGTGTTGTCGGTGTCTGTGTGTGTGTTGTGTGTGTGTGTCGGTGTGTGTGTGTTGTCGGTGTGTGTGTGTGTTGTCGGTGTGTGTGTGTGTGTGTGTTGTTGGTGTGTGTGTGTGTGTGTTGTGTGTGTGTGTGTTGTCGGTGTGTGTGTGTGTGTGTGTGTTGTCGGTGTGTGTGTGTGTGTGTTGTCGGTGTGTGTGTGTGTGTTGTCGGTGTGTTTGTGTGTGTGTGTTGTTGGTGTGTGTGTGTGTGCGTTGTGTGTGTGTGTGTTGTCGGTGTGTGTGTGTGTGTTGTTGGTGTGTGTGTGTGTGTGTTGTGTGTGTGTGTTGTCGGTGTGTGTGTGTGTGTGTTGTCGGTGTGTGTGTGTGTGTTGTCGGTGTGTGTGTGTGTGTGTTGTCGGTGTGTGTGTGTGTGTGTTGTCGGTGTGTGTGTGTGTTGTCGGTGTGTGTGTGTGTGTGTTGTCGGTGTCTGTGTGTGTGTTGTCGGTGTGTGTGTGTGTTGTCGGTGTGTGTGTGTGTGTGTTGTCGGTCTGTGTGTGTGTGTGTGTTGTCGGTGTGTGTTTGTGTGTTGTCGGTGTGTGTGTGTGTGTGTTGTCGGTGTGTGTGTGTGTGTGTTGTGTGTGTGTGTGTGTGTGTGTGTTGTCGGTGTGTGTGTGTGTGTGTGTGTTGCCGGTGTGTGTGTGTGTGTTGTCGTTGTGTGTGTGTGTGTTGTCGGTGTGTATGTGTGTGTGTTGTCAGTGTGTGTGTGTGTGTTGTCGGTGTGTGTGTGTGTGTGTTGTCGGTGTGTGTGTGTGTGTTGTGTGTGTGTGTCAGTGTGTGTGTGTTGTCGGTGTGTGTGTGTGTGTGTGTGTGTGTGTGTGTTGTCGGTGTGTGTGTGTGTGTGTTGTCGGTGTTTGTGTGTGTGTTGTCGGTGTGTGTGTGTGTGTGTTGTCGGTCTGTGTGTGTGTGTTGTGTGTGTGTGTCGGTGTGTGTGTGTTGTCGGTGTGTGTGTGTGTGTGTGTTGTCGGTGTGTGTGTGTGTGTGTTGTCGGTGTGTGTGTGTGTGTGTTGTCAGTGTGTGTGTGTGTGTGTGTTGTCGGTGTGTGTGTGTGTGTGTTGTCGGTGTGTGTGTGTGTGTGTGTTGTCGGTGTGTGTGTGTGTGTGTTGTCGGTGTGTGTGTGTGTGTGTGTGTGGTGTGTGTGTGTGTTGTCGGTGTGTGTGTGTGTTGTCGGTGTGTGTGTGTGTTGTCGGTGTGTGTGTGTGTGTGTGTGTTGTCGGTGTGTGTGTGTGTGTTGTCGGTGTGTGTGTGTGTGTTGTCGGTGTGTGTTTGTGTGTTGTCGGTGTGTATGTGTGTGTGTTGTCAGTGTGTGTGTGTGTGTGTTGTCGGTGTGTGTGTGTTTATGTGTTGTCGATGTGTGTGTGTGTGTGTTGTCGGTGTGTGTGTATGTGTGTGTTGTCGGTGTGTGTGTGTGTTGTCGGTGTGTTTGTGTGTGTGTGTTGTCGGTGTGTGTGTGTGTGTGTGTGTGTGTGTGTTGTCAGTGTGTGTGTGTGTGTGTGTTGTCGTTGTGTGTGTGTGTGTGTTGTTAGTGTGTGTGTGTGTGTGTGTTGTCGGTGTGTGTGTGTGTGTGTGTGTGTGTGTTGTCGGTGTTTGTGTGTGTGTGTTGTCGGTGTGTGTGTGTGTGTGTTGTCGGTGTGTGTGTGTGTGTGTGTGTGTGTGTGTGTTGTCGGTGTGTGTGTGTGTGTGTTGTCGGTGTGTGTGTGTGTGTGTGTGTGTGTGTGTGTGTGTGTGTGTGTGTGTTGTCGGTGTGTGTGTGTGTGTTGTCGGTGTGTGTGTGTGTGTTGTCGGTGTTTGTGTGTGTGTGTTGTCGGTGTGTGTGTGTGTGTGTGTGTGTGTGTGTGTGTGTTGTCGGTGTGTGTGTGTAGGTGTTGTCGGTGTGTGTGTGTGTGTTGTCGGTGTGTGTGTGTGTGTTGTCGGTGTGTATGTGTGTGTGTTGTCAGTGTATGTGTGTGTTTGTTGTCGGTGTGTGTGTGTTTATGTGTTGTCAGTGTGTGTGTGTGTGTTGTCGGTGTGTGTGTGTGTGTGTGTGTTGTCGGTGTGTGTGTGTTGTCGGTGTGTGTGTGTGTGTGTTGTCGGTGTGTGTGTGTGTGTGTTGTCGGTGTGTGTGTGTGTGTTGTGTGTGTGTGTGTTGTCGGTGTGTGTGTGTGTGTTGTCGATGTGTGTGTGTGTGTGTTGTCGGTGTGTGTGTGTGTGTGTTGTGTGTGTGTGTGTTGTCGGTGTGTGTGTGTGTGTTGTTGGTGTGTGTGTGTGTGTGTGTTGTGTGTGTGTGTGTTGTCGGTGTGTGTGTGTGTGTGTTGTCGGTGTGTGTGTGTGTGTGTTGTCGGTGTGTGTGTGTGTGTGTGTTGTCGGTGTCT
The DNA here is from genome assembly GCF_965601325.2 of Salmo salar. Taxonomy (NCBI): domain Eukaryota; kingdom Metazoa; phylum Chordata; class Actinopteri; order Salmoniformes; family Salmonidae; genus Salmo; species Salmo salar. The sequence goes on along the minus strand of NW_027675562.1, from coordinate 329,218 downwards.
GTGTGTGTGTTGTCGGTGTGTGTGTGTGTGTTGTCGATGTGTGTGTGTGTGTGTTGTCGGTGTGTGTGTGTGTGCGTTGTGTGTGTGTGTGTTGTCGGTGTGTGTGTGTGTGTTGTTGGTGTGTGTGTGTGTGTGTTGTGTGTGTGTGTGTTGTCGGTGTGTGTGTGTGTGTTGTCGGTGTGTGTGTGTGTGTGTTGTCGGTGTGTGTGTGTGTGTGTTGTCGGTGTGTGTGTGTGTGTGTGTTGTCGGTGTGTGTGTGTGTTGTCGGTGTGTGTGTGTGTTGTCGGTGTGTGTGTGTTGTCGGTGTCTGTGTGTGTGTTGTCGGTGTGTGTGTGTGTTGTATGTGTGTGTGTGTGTGTGTTGTCGGTCTGTGTGTGTGTGTGTGTTGTCGGTGTGTGTTTGTGTGTTGTCGGTGTGTGTGTGTATGTGTGGTCGGTGTGTGTGTGTGTGTGTTGTGTGTGTGTGTGTGTGTGTGTTGTCAGTGTGTGTGTGTGTGTGTTGTCGGTGTGTGTGTGTGTGTGTTGTCGGTGTGTGTGTGTGTGTGTGTTGTCGGTGTGTGTGTGTGTGTGTTGTCGGTGTGTGTGTGTGTGTGTGTGTGTGTGTGTTGTCGGTGTGTGTGTGTGTTGTCGGTGTGTGTGTGTGTTGTCGGTGTGTGTGTGTGTGTGTTGTCGGTGTGTGTGTGTGTGTTGTCGGTGTGTGTGTGTGTGTTGTCGGTGTGTGTTTGTGTGTTGTCGGTGTGTATGTGTGTGTGTTGTCAGTGTGTGTGTGTGTGTGTTGTCGGTGTGTGTGTGTTTATGTGTTGTCGATGTGTGTGTGTGTGTGTTGTCGGTGTGTGTGTATGTGTGTGTTGTCGGTGTGTGTGTGTGTTGTCGGTGTGTTTGTGTGTGTGTGTTGTCGGTGTGTGTGTGTGTGTGTGTGTGTGTGTGTGTGTTGTCGTTGTGTGTGTGTGTGTGTTGTTAGTGTGTGTGTGTGTGTGTGTGTTGTCGGTGTGTGTGTGTGTGTGTGTGTGTGTTGTCGGTGTTTGTGTGTGTGTGTTGTCGGTGTGTGTGTGTGTGTTGTTGGTGTGTGTGTGTGTGTGTGTTGTGTGTGTGTGTGTTGTCGGTGTGTGTGTGTGTGTGTTGTCGGTGTGTGTGTGTGTGTGTTGTCGGTGTGTGTGTGTGTGTGTTGTCGGTGTGTGTGTGTGTGTGTGTTGTCGGTGTGTGTGTGTGTGTGTTGTCGGTGTGTGTGTGTGTGTTGTCGGTGTCTGTGTGTGTGTTGTCGGTGTGTGTGTGTGTGTTGTCGATGTGTGTGTGTGTGTGTTGTCGGTGTGTGTGTGTGTGCGTTGTGTGTGTGTGTGTTGTCGGTGTGTGTGTGTGTGTTGTTGGTGTGTGTGTGTGTGTGTTGTGTGTGTGTGTGTTGTCGGTGTGTGTGTGTGTGTGTTGTCGGTGTGTGTGTGTGTGTGTTGTCGGTGTGTGTGTGTGTTGTCGGTGTGTGTGTGTGTGTGTGTTGTCGGTGTGTGTGTGTGTTGTCGGTGTGTGTGTGTGTTGTCGGTGTGTTTGTGTGTGTGTGTTGTCGCTGTGTGTGTGTGTGTGTGTTGTCGGTGTGTGTGTGTGTGTGTTGTGTGTGTGTGTTGTCGGTGTGTGTGTGTGTGTTGTCGGTGTGTGTGTGTGTGTGTGTGTGTTGTCGGTGTGTGTGTGTGTGTGTGTTGTCGGTGTGTGTGTGTGTGTTGTCGGTGTGTGTGTGTGTGTGTGTTGTCAGTGTGTGTGTGTGTTGCTGGTGTTTGTGTGTGTGTGTGTTGTCGGTGTGTGTGTGTGTGTTGTCGGTGTGTGTGTGTGTGTTGTCGGTGTGTGTGTGTGTGTGTGTGTGTTGTTGGTGTGTGTGTGTGTGTTGTCGGTGTGTGTGTGTGTTGTCGGTGTGTGTGTGTGTGTGTTGTCGGTGTGTTTGTGTGTGTGTGTTGTCGCTGTGTGTGTGTGTGTGTGTGTTGTGTGTGTGTGTTGTCGGTGTGTGTGTGTGTGTTGTCGGTGTGTGTGTGTGTATGTGTTGTCGGTGTGTGTGTGTGTGTGTGTGTGTTGTCGGTGTGTGTGTGTGTGTGTTGTCGGTGTGTGTGTGTGTGTGTTGTCGGTATGTGTGTGTGTGTTGCTGGTGTTTGTGTGTGTGTGTGTTGTCGGTGTGTGTGTGTGTGTTGTCGGTGTGTGTGTGTGTGTTGTCGGTTTGTGTGTGTGTGTGTGTGTTGTCGGTGTGTGTGTGTGTGTTGCCGGTGTGTGTGTGTGTTGTCGGTGTGTGTGTGTGTGTTGTCGGTGTGTGTGTGTGTTGTCGGTGTGTGTGTGTGTGTGTGTGTTGTCGGTGTGTGTGTGTTGTCGGTGTGTGTGTGTGTGTGTGTGTGTTGTCGGTGTGTGTGTGTGTGTGTTGTCGGTGTGTGTGTGTGTGTGTTGTCAGTGTGTGTGTGTGTGTGTGTTGTCGGTGTGTGTGTGTGTGTGTTGTCGGTGTGTGTGTTTGTGTGTGTTGTCGGTGTGTGTGTGTGTGTTGTCGGTGTGTGTGTGTGTGTGTTGTCAGTGTGTGTGTGTGTTGCTGGTGTTTGTGTGTGTGTGTGTTGTCGGTGTGTGTGTGTGTGTTGTTGGTGTGTGTGTGTGTGTTGTCGGTGTGTGTGTGTGTGTGTGTGTGTGTGTGTTGTTGGTGTGTGTGTGTGTGTTGTCGGTGTGTGTGTGTGTTGTCGGTGTGTGTGTGTGTGTGTTGTCGGTGTGTTTGTGTGTGTGTGTTGTCGCTGTGTGTGTGTGTGTGTGTTGTCGGTGTGTGTGTGTGTGTGTTGTGTGTGTGTTGTCGGTGTGTGTGTGTGTGTTGTCGGTGTGTGTGTGTGTATGTGTTGTCGGTGTGTGTGTGTGTGTTGTCGGTGTGTGTGTGTGTGTGTGTTGTCAGTGTGTGTGTGTGTTGCTGGTGTTTGTGTGTGTGTGTGTTGTCGGTGTGTGTGTGTGTGTTGTCGGTGTGTGTGTGTGTGTTGTCGGTGTGTGTGTGTGTGTGTGTGTGTTGTTGGTGTGTGTGTGTGTGTTGTCGGTGTGTGTGTGTGTTGTCGGTGTGTGTGTGTGTGTGTTGTCGGTGTGTTTGTGTGTGTGTGTTGTCGCTGTGTGTGTGTGTGTGTGTGTTGTGTGTGTGTGTTGTCGGTGTGTGTGTGTGTGTTGTCGGTGTGTGTGTGTGTATGTGTTGTCGGTGTGTGTGTGTGTGTGTGTGTTGTCGGTGTGTGTGTGTGTGTGTTGTCGGTGTGTGTGTGTGTGTGTTGTCAGTGTGTGTGTGTGTGTGTGTTGTCGGTGTGTGTGTGTGTGTGTTGTCGGTGTGTGTGTTTGTGTGTGTTGTCGGTGTGTGTGTGTGTGTTGTCGGTGTGTGTGTGTGTGTGTTGTCAGTGTGTGTGTGTGTTGCTGGTGTTTGTGTGTGTGTGTGTTGTCGGTGTGTGTGTGTGTGTTGTTGGTGTGTGTGTGTGTGTTGTCGGTGTGTGTGTGTGTGTGTGTGTGTGTGTTGTTGGTGTGTGTGTGTGTGTTGTCGGTGTGTGTGTGTGTTGTCGGTGTGTGTGTGTGTGTGTTGTCGGTGTGTTTGTGTGTGTGTGTTGTCGCTGTGTGTGTGTGTGTGTGTTGTCGGTGTGTGTGTGTGTGTGTTGTGTGTGTGTGTTGTCGGTGTGTGTGTGTGTGTTGTCGGTGTGTGTGTGTGTATGTGTTGTCGGTGTGTGTGTGTGTGTTGTCGGTGTGTGTGTGTGTGTGTGTTGTCAGTGTGTGTGTGTGTTGCTGGTGTTTGTGTGTGTGTGTGTTGTCGGTGTGTGTGTGTGTGTTGTCGGTGTGTGTGTGTGTGTTGTCGGTGTGTGTGTGTGTGTGTGTGTGTTGTTGGTGTGTGTGTGTGTGTTGTCGGTGTGTGTGTGTGTTGTCGGTGTGTGTGTGTGTGTGTTGTCGGTGTGTTTGTGTGTGTGTGTTGTCGCTGTGTGTGTGTGTGTGTGTGTTGTGTGTGTGTGTTGTCGGTGTGTGTGTGTGTGTTGTCGGTGTGTGTGTGTGTATGTGTTGTCGGTGTGTGTGTGTGTGTGTGTGTGTTGTCGGTGTGTGTGTGTGTGTGTTGTCGGTGTGTGTGTGTGTGTGTTGTCGGTATGTGTGTGTGTGTTGCTGGTGTTTGTGTGTGTGTGTGTGTGTTGTCGGTGTGTGTGTGTGTGTGTGTGTGTGTGTGTGTTGTCGGTGTGTGTGTGTGTGTTGTCGGTGTGTGTGTGTGTGTGTTGTCGGCGTGTGTGTGTGTGTGTTGTCGGTGTGTGTGTGTGTGTTGTCGGTGTGTTTGTGTGTGTGTGTGGTCGGTGTGTGTGTGTGTGTGTTGTCGGTGTGTGTGTGTGTGTTGTGGGTGTGTGTGTTGTCGGTGTGTGTGTGTTGTCGGTGTGTGTGTGTGTGTGTGTTGTCGGTGTGTGTGTGTGTGTGTGTGTGTTGTCGGTGTGTGTGTGTGTGTGTTTGTGTTGTCGGTGTGTGTGTGTGTGTGTTGTGTGTGTGTGTGTTGTCGGTGTGTGTGTGTGTTGTCGGTGTGTGTGTGTGTGTGTGTTGTCGGTGTGTGTGTGTGTGTGTTGTCGGTGTGTGTGTGTGTGTGTTGTCGGTGTGTGTGTTTGTGTGTGTGTGTGTGTTGTCGGTGTGTGTGTGTGTGTTGTCGGTGTGTGTGTGTGTGTGTGTTGTCGGTGTGTATGTGTGTGTGTTGTCAGTGTGTGTGTGTGTGTGTGTTGTCGGTGTGTGTGTGTTTATGTGTTGTCGGTGTGTGTGTGTGTGTGTTGTCGGTGTGTGTGTGTGTGTTGTCGGTGTGTGTGTGTGTGTGTTGTCGGTTTGTGTGTGTGTGTGTGTGTTGTCGGTGTGTGTGTGTGTGTTGTCGGTGTGTGTGTGTGTTGTTGGTGTGTGTGTGTGTGTTGTCGGTGTGTGTGTGTGTTGTCGGTGTGTGTGTGTGAGTGTGTGTGTGTTGTCGGTGTGTGTGTGTTGTCGGTGTGTGTGTGTGTGTGTTGTTGGTGTGTGTGTGTGTGTGTGTTGTCGGTGTGTGTGTGTGTGTTGTCGGTGTGTGTGTGTGTGTTGTCGGTGTGTGTGTGTGTGTGTGTTGTCAGTGTGTGTGTGTGTTGCTGGTGTTTGTGTGTGTGTGTGTTGTCGGTGTGTGTGTGTGTGTTGTCGGTGTGTGTGTGTGTTGTCGGTTTGTGTGTGTGTGTGTGTGTTGTCGGTGTGTGTGTGTGTGTTGCCGGTGTGTGTGTGTGTTGTCGGTGTGTGTGTGTGTTGTCGGTGTGTGTGTGTGTTGTCGGTGTGTGTGTGTGTGTGTGTGTGTTGTCGGTGTGTGTGTGTTGTCGGTGTGTGTGTGTGTGTGTGTGTGTTGTCGGTGTGTGTGTGTGTGTGTTGTCGGTGTGTGTGTGTGTGTGTTGTCAGTGTGTGTGTGTGTGTGTGTTGTCGGTGTGTGTGTGTGTGTGTTGTCGGTGTGTGTGTGTGTGTGTGTTGTCGGTGTGTGTGTGTGTGTTGTCGGTGTGTGTGTGTGTGTGTTGTCAGTGTGTGTGTGTGTTGCTGGTGTTTGTGTGTGTGTGTGTTGTCGGTGTGTGTGTGTGTGTTGTTGGTGTGTGTGTGTGTGTTGTCGGTGTGTGTGTGTGTGTGTGTGTGTGTGTGTGTTGTTGGTGTGTGTGTGTGTGTTGTCGGTGTGTGTGTGTGTTGTCGGTGTGTGTGTGTGTGTGTTGTCGGTGTGTTTGTGTGTGTGTGTTGTCGCTGTGTGTGTGTGTGTGTGTTGTCGGTGTGTGTGTGTGTGTGTTGTGTGTGTGTGTTGTCGGTGTGTGTGTGTGTGTTGTCGGTGTGTGTGTGTGTATGTGTTGTCGGTGTGTGTGTGTGTGTGTGTGTGTTGTCGGTGTGTGTGTGTGTGTGTGTTGTCGGTGTGTGTGTGTGTGTATTGTCGGTATGTGTGTGTGTGTTGCTGGTGTTTGTGTGTGTGTGTGTGTTGTCGGTGTGTGTGTGTTGTCGGTGTGTGTGTGTGTGTGTGTGTGTGTGTGTTGTCGGTGTGTGTGTGTGTGTTGTCGGTGTGTGTGTGTGTGTGTTGTCGGAGTGTGTGTGTGTGTGTTGTCGGTGTGTGTGTGTGTGTGTTGTCGGTGTGTTTGTGTGTGTGTGTGGTCGGTGTGTGTGTGTGTGTGTTGTCGGTGTGTGTGTGTTGTGGGTGTGTGTGTTGTCGGTGTGTGTGTGTGTGTTGTCGGTGTGTGTGTGTGTGTGTGTTGTCGGTGTGTGTGTGTGTGTGTGTGTGTTGTCGGTGTGTGTGTGTGTGTTTGTGTTGTCGGTGTGTGTGTGTGTGTGTTGTGTGTGTGTGTGTTGTCGGTGTGTGTGTGTGTTGTCGGTGTCTGTGTGTGTGTGTGTTGTCGGTGTGTGTGTGTGTGTGTTGTCGGTGTGTGTGTGTGTGTGTTGTCGGTGTGTGTGTTTGTGTGTGTGTGTGTGTTGTCGGTGTGTGTGTGTGTGTTGTCGGTGTGTGTGTGTGTGTGTTGTCGGTGTGTGTGTGTGTGTGTGTTGTCGGTGTGTATGTGTGTGTGTTGTCAGTGTGTGTGTGTGTGTGTGTTGTCGGTGTGTGTGTGTGTTTATGTGTTGTCGGTGTGTGTGTGTGTGTGTGTTGTCGGTGTGTGTGTGTGTGTTGTCGGTGTGTGTGTGTGTGTGTGTTGTCGGTTTGTGTGTGTGTGTGTGTGTTGTCGGTGTGTGTGTGTGTGTTGTCGGTGTGTGTGTGTGTTGTTGGTGTGTGTGTGTGTGTTGTCGGTGTGTGTGTGTGTTGTCGGTGTGTGTGTGTGAGTGTGTGTGTGTGTGTTGTCGGTGTGTGTGTGTTGTCGGTGTGTGTGTGTGTGTTGTTGGTGTGTGTGTGTGTGTTGTCGGTGTGTGTGTGTGTGTTGTCGGTGTTTGTGTGTGTGTTGTCGGTGTGTGTGTGTGTGTGTGTGTGTTGTCGGTGTGTATGTGTGTGTGTTGTCAGTGTGTGTGTGTCTGTGTTGTCGGTGTGTGTGTGTTTATGTGTTGTCGGTGTGTGTGTGTGTGTGTTGTCGGTGTGTGTGTGTGTGTTGTCGGTGTGTGTGTGTGTTGTCGGTGTGTGTGTGTGTTGTCGGTGTGTGTGTGTGTGTGTGTTGTCGGTGTGTGTGTGTGTGTGTGTGTTGTCGGTGTGTGTGTGTGTGTGTGTTGTCGGTGTGTGTGTGTGTTGTCGGTGTGTGTGTGGGTGTGTGTGTGTTGTGTGTGTGTGTGTTGTCGGTGTGTGTGTGTGTGTTGTCGGTGTGTGTGTGTGTGTTGTCGGTGTGTGTGTGTGTTGTCGGTGTGTGTGTGTGTGTGTGTGTGTTGTCGGTGTGTGTGTGTTGTCGGTGTGTGTGTGTGTGTGTGTGTGTTGTCGGTGTGTGTGTGTGTGTGTTGTCGGTGTGTGTGTGTGTGTGTTGTCAGTGTGTGTGTGTGTGTGTGTTGTCGGTGTGTGTGTGTGTGTGTTGTCGGTGTGTGTGTGTGTGTGTGTTGTCGGTGTGTGTGTGTGTGTTGTCGGTGTGTGTGTGTGTGTGTTGTCAGTGTGTGTGTGTGTTGCTGGTGTTTGTGTGTGTGTGTGTTGTCGGTGTGTGTGTGTGTGTTGTTGGTGTGTGTGTGTGTGTTGTCGGTGTGTGTGTGTGTGTGTGTGTGTGTGTGTGTTGTTGGTGTGTGTGTGTGTGTTGTCGGTGTGTGTGTGTGTTGTCGGTGTGTGTGTTTGTGTGTTGTCGGTGTGTTTGTGTGTGTGTGTTGTCGCTGTGTGTGTGTGTGTGTGTTGTCGGTGTCTGTGTGTGTGTGTTGTGTGTGTGTGTTGTCGGTGTGTGTGTGTGTGTTGTCGGTGTGTGTGTGTGTATGTGTTGTCGGTGTGTGTGTGTGTGTGTGTGTGTTGTCGGTGTGTGTGTGTGTGTGTGTTGTCGGTGTGTGTGTGTGTGTATTGTCGGTATGTGTGTGTGTGTTGCTGGTGTTTGTGTGTGTGTGTGTGTTGTCGGTGTGTGTGTGTGTGTTGTCGGTGTGTGTGTGTGTGTGTGTGTGTGTGTGTTGTCGGTGTGTGTGTGTGTGTTGTCGGTGTGTGTGTGTGTGTGTTGTCGGAGTGTGTGTGTGTGTGTTGTCGGTGTGTGTGTGTGTGTGTTGTCGGTGTGTTTGTGTGTGTGTGTGGTCGGTGTGTGTGTGTGTGTGTTGTCGGTGTGTGTGTGTGTGTTGTGGGTGTGTGTGTTGTCGGTGTGTGTGTGTGTGTTGTCGGTGTGTGTGTGTGTGTGTGTTGTCGGTGTGTGTGTGTGTGTGTGTGTGTTGTCGGTGTGTGTGTGTGTGTTTGTGTTGTCGGTGTGTGTGTGTGTGTGTTGTGTGTGTGTGTGTTGTCGGTGTGTGTGTGTGTTGTCGGTGTCTGTGTGTGTGTGTGTTGTCGGTGTGTGTGTGTGTGTGTTGTCGGTGTGTGTGTGTGTGTGTTGTCGGTGTGTGTGTTTGTGTGTGTGTGTGTGTTGTCGGTGTGTGTGTGTGTGTTGTCGGTGTGTGTGTGTGTGTGTTGTCGGTGTGTGTGTGTGTGTGTGTTGTCGGTGTGTATGTGTGTGTGTTGTCAGTGTGTGTGTGTGTGTGTGTTGTCGGTGTGTGTGTGTGTTTATGTGTTGTCGGTGTGTGTGTTTGTGTGTGTTGTCGGTGTGTGTGTGTGTGTTGTCGGTGTGTGTGTGTGTGTGTTGTCGGTTTGTGTGTGTGTGTGTGTGTTGTCGGTGTGTGTGTGTGTGTTGTCGGTGTGTGTGTGTGTTGTTGGTGTGTGTGTGTGTGTTGTCGGTGTGTGTGTGTGTTGTCGGTGTGTGTGTGTGAGTGTGTGTGTGTGTGTTGTCGGTGTGTGTGTGTTGTCGGTGTGTGTGTGTGTGTTGTTGGTGTGTGTGTGTGTGTTGTCGGTGTGTGTGTGTGTGTTGTCGGTGTTTGTGTGTGTGTTGTCGGTGTGTGTGTGTGTGTGGTGTGTGTTGTCGGTGTGTATGTGTGTGTGTTGTCAGTGTGTGTGTGTCTGTGTTGTCGGTGTGTGTGTGTTTATGTGTTGTCGGTGTGTGTGTGTGTGTGTTGTCGGTGTGTGTGTGTGTGTTGTCGGTGTGTGTGTGTGTTGTCGGTGTGTGTGTGTGTTGTCGGTGTGTGTGTGTGTGTGTGTTGTCGGTGTGTGTGTGTGTGTGTGTGTTGTCGGTGTGTGTGTGTGTGTGTGTTGTCGGTGTGTGTGTGTGTGTGTTGTGTGTGTGTGTGTTGTCGGTGTGTGTGTGTGTTGTCGGTGTGTGTGTGTGTGTGTGTTGTCGGTGTGTGTGTGTGTGTGTTGTCGGTGTGTGTGTGTGTGTGTTGTCGGTGTGTGTGTTTGTGTGTGTGTGTGTGTTGTCGGTGTGTGTGTGGGTGTTGTCGGTGTGTGTGTGTGTGTGTTGTCGGTGTGTGTGTGTGTGTGTGTTGTCGGTGTGTATGTGTGTGTGTTGTCAGTGTGTGTGTGTGTGTGTGATGTCGGTGTGTGTGTGTTTATGTGTTGTCGGTGTGTGTGTGTGTGTTGTCGGTGTGTGTGTGTGTGTTGTCGGTGTGTGTGTGTGTGTGTTGTCGGTTTGTGTGTGTGTGTGTGTGTTGTCGGTGTGTGTGTGTGTGTTGTCGGTGTGTGTGTGTGTTGTTGGTGTGTGTGTGTGTGTTGTCGGTGTGTGTGTGTGTTGTCGGTGTGTGTGTGTGAGTGTGTGTGTGTGTGTTGTCGGTGTGTGTGTGTTGTCGGTGTGTGTGTGTGTGTTGTTGGTGTGTGTGTGTGTGTTGTCGGTGTGTGTGTGTGTGTTGTCGGTGTTTGTGTGTGTGTTGTCGGTGTGTGTGTGTGTGTGTGTGTGTTGTCGGTGTGTATGTGTGTGTGTTGTCAGTGTGTGTGTGTCTGTGTTGTCGGTGTGTGTGTGTTTATGTGTTGTCGGTGTGTGTGTGTGTGTGTTGTCGGTGTGTGTGTGTGTGTTGTCGGTGTGTGTGTGTGTTGTCGGTGTGTGTGTGTGTTGTCGGTGTGTGTGTGTGTGTGTGTTGTCGGTGTGTGTGTGTGTGTGTGTGTTGTCGGTGTGTGTGTGTGTGTGTGTTGTCGGTGTGTGTGTGTGTTGTCGGTGTTTGTGTGTGTGTGTGTTGTCGGTGTGTGTGTGTGTGTTGTCGGTGTGTGTGTGTGTGTGTGTGTGTGTGTGTTGTCGGTGTGTGTGTGTGTGTTGTCGGTGTGTGTGTGTGTGTTGTCGGTGTGTGTGTGTGTGTGTGTTGTCGGTGTGTGTGTGTGTGTGTTGTCGGTGTGTGTGTGTGTGTTTGTGTTGTCGGTGTGTGTGTGTGTGTGTTGTGTGTGTGTGTGTTGTCGGTGTGTGTGTGTGTTGTCGGTGTGTGTGTGTGTGTGTGTTGTCGGTGTGTGTGTGTGTGTGTTGTCGGTGTGTGTGTGTGTGTGTTGTCGGTGTGTGTGTTTGTGTGTGTGTGTGTGTTGTCGGTGTGTGTGTGGGTGTTGTCGGTGTGTGTGTGTGTGTGTTGTCGGTGTGTGTGTGTGTGTGTGTTGTCGGTGTGTATGTGTGTGTGTTGTCAGTGTGTGTGTGTGTGTGTGATGTCGGTGTGTGTGTGTTTATGTGTTGTCGGTGTGTGTGTGTGTGTGTTGTCGGTTTGTGTGTGTGTGTGTGTGTTGTCGGTGTGTGTGTGTGTGTTGTCGGTGTGTGTGTGTGTTGTTGGTGTGTGTGTGTGTGTTGTCGGTGTGTGTGTGTGTTGTCGGTGTGTGTGTGTGAGTGTGTGTGTGTGTGTTGTCGGTGTGTGTGTGTTGTCGGTGTGTGTGTGTGTGTGTGTTGTTGGTGTGTGTGTGTGTGTGTGTTGTCGGTGTGTGTGTGTCTGTTGTCGGTGTGTGTGTGTGTGTTGTCGGTGTGTGTGTGTGTGTGTGTGTGTGTGTGTTGTCGGTGTGTATGTGTGTGTGTTGTCAGTGTGTGTGTGTCTGTGTTGTCGGTGTGTGTGTGTTTATGTGTTGTCGGTGTGTGTGTGTGTGTGTTGTCGGTGTGTGTGTGTGTGTTGTCGGTGTGTGTGTGTGTTGTCGGTGTGTGTGTGTGTTGTCGGTGTGTGTGTGTGTGTGTGTTGTCGGTGTGTGTGTGTGTGTGTGTGTTGTCGGTGTGTGTGTGTGTGTGTGTTGTCGGTGTGTGTGTGTGTTGTCGGTGTGTGTGTGGGTGTGTGTGTGTTGTGTGTGTGTGTGTTGTCGGTGTGTGTGTGTGTGTTGTCGGTGTGTGTGTGTGTGTTGTCGGTGTGTGTGTGTGTGTGTTGTCGGTGTGTGTGTGTGTGTGTTGTCGGTGTGTGTGTGTTATCGGTGTGTGTGTGTGTGTGTGTGTGTGTTGTCGGTGTGTGTGGGTGTGTGTGTGTGTGTTGTCGGTGTGTGTGTGTGTGTGTTGTCGGTGTGTGTGTGTGTGTGTGTTGTCGGTGTGTGTGTGTTGTCGGTGTGTGTGTGTGTGTGTGTTGTGGGTGTGTTGTCGGTGTTTGTGTGTGTGTGTGTTGTCGGTGTGTACGTGTGTGTTTTGTCGGTGTGTGTGTGTGTGTTGTCGGTGTGTGTGTGTGTGTTGTGTGTGTGTGTGTTGTCGGTGTGTGTGTGTGTTGTCGGTGTGTGTGTGTGTGTGTGTGTTGTCGGTGTGTGTGTGTGTGTTGTCGGTGTGTGTGTGTGTGTGTGTTGTCGGTGTGTGTGTGTTGTCGGTGTGTGTGTGTGTGTTGTCGGTGTGTGTGTGTGTGTGTGTTGTCGGTGTGTGTGTGTGTGTTGTCGGTGTGTGTGTGTGTGTTGTCGGTGTGTGTGTGTGTGTTGTCGGTGTGTTTGTGTGTGTGTTGTCGCTGTGTGTGTGTGTGTGTTGTCGGTGTGTGTGTGTGGGTGTTGTGTGTGTGTGTGTTGTCGGTGTGTGTGTGTTGTCAGTGTGTGTGTGTGTATGTGTTGTCGGTGTGTGTGTGTGTGTGTGTGCTGTCGGTGTGTGTGTGTGTGTGTTGTCGGTGTGTGTGTGTGTGTGTTGTCGGTATGTGTGTGTGTGGTGCTGGTGTTTGTGTGTGTGTGTGTTGTCGGTGTGTGTGTGTGTGTTGTCGGTGTGTGTGTGTGTGTGTGTGTGTGTGTGTGTGTGTTGTCGGTGTGTGTGTGTGTTGTCGGTGTGTGTGTGTGTGTGTTGTCGGTGTGTGTGTGTGTGTTGTCGGTGTGTTTGTGTGTGTGTGTGGTCGGTGTGTGTGTGTGTGTGTGTGTGTGTGTTGTCGGTGTGTGTGTGTTGTGTGTGTGTGTGTTGTCGGTGTGTGTGTGTGTTGTCGGTGTGTGTGTGTGTGTGTGTTGTCGGTGTGTGTGTGTGTGTGTGTTGTCGGTGTGTGTGTGTGTGTTGTCGGTGTGTGTGTGTGTGTTGTCGGTGTGTGTGTGTGTGTTGTCGGTGTGTTTGTGTGTGTGTTGTCGCTGTGTGTGTGTGTGTGTTGTCGGTGTGTGTGTGTGGGTGTTGTGTGTGTGTGTGTTGTCGGTGTGTGTGTGTTGTCGGTGTGTGTGTGTGTATGTGTTGTCGGTGTGTGTGTGTGTGTGTGTGCTGTCGGTGTGTGTGTGTGTGTGTTGTCGGTGTGTGTGTGTGTGTGTTGTCGGTATGTGTGTGTGTGGTGCTGGTGTTTGTGTGTGTGTGTGTTGTCGGTGTGTGTGTGTGTGTTGTCGGTGTGTGTGTGTGTGTGTGTGTGTGTGTGTGTGTGTTGTCGGTGTGTGTGTGTGTTGTCGGTGTGTGTGTGTGTGTGTTGTCGGTGTGTGTGTGTGTGTTGTCGGTGTGTGTGTGTGTGTGTGTGGTCGGTGTGTGTGTGTGTGTGTGTGTGTGTGTTGTCGGTGTGTGTGTGTTGTGTGTGTGTGTGTTGTCGGTGTGTGTGTGTGTTTTCGGTGTGTGTGTGTGTGTGTGTTGTCGGTGTGTGTGTGTGTGTGTGTGTGTTGTCGGTGTGTGTGTGTGTGTGTGTTTGTGTTGTCGGTGTGTGTGTGTGTGTTGTGTGTGTGTGTGTTGTCGGTGTGTGTGTGTGTTGTCGGTGTGTGTGTGTGTGTGTTGTCGGTGTGTGTGTGTGTGTGTTGTCGGTGTGTGTGTGTGTTGTCGGTGTGTGTGTGTGTGTGTGTGTGTGTGTTGTCGGTGTGTGTGTGCGTGTTGTCGGTGTGTGTGTGTGTGTTGTCGGTGTGTGTGTGTGTGTGTGTTGTCGGTGTGTATGTGTGTGTGTTGTCAGTGTGTGTGTGTCTGTGTTGTCGGTGTGTGTGTGTTTATGTGTTGTCGGTGTGTGTGTGTGTGTGTTGTCGGTGTGTGTGTGTGTGTTGTCGGTGTGTGTGTGTGTGTGTTGTCGGTTTGTGTGTGTGTGTGTGTGTGTGTTGTCGGTGTGTGTGTGTGTTGTCGGTGTGTGTGTGTCTGTGTGTGTGTGTGTGTGTGTTGTCGGTGTGTGTGTGTGTGTTGTCGGTGTGTGTGTGTGTGTGTGTTGTCAGTGTGTGTGTTTGTGTGTTGTCGGTGTGTATGTGTGTGTGTTGTCAGTGTGTGTGTGTGTGTGTTGTCGGTGTGTGTGTGTTTATGTGTTGTCGGTGTGTGTGTGTGTGTGTTGTCGCTGTGTGTGTGTGTGTTGTCGGTGTGTGTGTGTGTTGTCGGTGTGTGTGTGTGTGTTGTCGGTGTGTGTGTGTGTGTGTTGTCGGTTTGTGTGTGTGTGTGTTGTCGGTGTGTGTGTGTGTGTGTGTGTGTGTGTTGTCGGTGTGTGTGTGTTGTCGGTGTGTGTTTGTGTGTGTGTTGTCGCTGTGTGTGTGTGTGTGTTGTCGGTGTGTGTGTGTGGGTGTTGTGTGTGTGTGTGTTGTCGGTGTGTGTGTGTTGTCGGTGTGTGTGTGTGTATGTGTTGTCGGTGTGTGTGTGTGTGTGTGTGCTGTCGGTGTGTGTGTGTGTGTGTTGTCGGTGTGTGTGTGTGTGTGTTGTCGGTATGTGTGTGTGTGGTGCTGGTGTTTGTGTGTGTGTGTGTTGTCGGTGTGTGTGTGTGTGTTGTCGGTGTGTGTGTGTGTGTGTGTGTGTGTGTTGTCGGTGTGTGTGTGTGTTGTCGGTGTGTGTGTGTGTGTGTGTTGTCAGTGTGTGTGTTTGTGTGTTGTCGGTGTGTATGTGTGTGTGTTGTCAGTGTGTGTGTGTGTGTGTTGTCGGTGTGTGTGTGTTTATGTGTTGTCGGTGTGTGTGTGTGTGTGTTGTCGCTGTGTGTGTGTGTGTTGTCGGTGTGTGTGTGTGTTGTCGGTGTGTGTGTGTGTGTTGTCGGTGTGTGTGTGTGTGTGTTGTCGGTTTGTGTGTGTGTGTGTTGTCGGTGTGTGTGTGTGTGTGTGTGTGTGTGTTGTCGGTGTGTGTGTGTTGTCGGTGTGTGTTTGTGTGTGTGTTGTCGCTGTGTGTGTGTGTGTGTTGTCGGTGTGTGTGTGTGGGTGTTGTGTGTGTGTGTGTTGTCGGTGTGTGTGTGTTGTCGGTGTGTGTGTGTGTATGTGTTGTCGGTGTGTGTGTGTGTGTGTGTGCTGTCGGTGTGTGTGTGTGTGTGTTGTCGGTGTGTGTGTGTGTGTGTTGTCGGTATGTGTGTGTGTGGTGCTGGTGTTTGTGTGTGTGTGTGTTGTCGGTGTGTGTGTGTGTGTTGTCGGTGTGTGTGTGTGTGTGTGTGTGTGTGTGTGTGTGTTGTCGGTGTGTGTGTGTGTTGTCGGTGTGTGTGTGTGTGTGTTGTCGGTGTGTGTGTGTGTGTTGTCGGTGTGTTTGTGTGTGTGTGTGGTCGGTGTGTGTGTGTGTGTGTGTGTGTGTGTTGTCGGTGTGTGTGTGTTGTGTGTGTGTGTGTTGTCGGTGTGTGTGTGTGTTGTCGGTGTGTGTGTGTGTGTGTGTTGTCGGTGTGTGTGTGTGTGTGTGTTGTCGGTGTGTGTGTGTGTGTTGTCGGTGTGTGTGTGTGTGTTGTCGGTGTGTGTGTGTGTGTTGTCGGTGTGTTTGTGTGTGTGTTGTCGCTGTGTGTGTGTGTGTGTTGTCGGTGTGTGTGTGTGGGTGTTGTGTGTGTGTGTGTTGTCGGTGTGTGTGTGTTGTCGGTGTGTGTGTGTGTATGTGTTGTCGGTGTGTGTGTGTGTGTGTGTGCTGTCGGTGTGTGTGTGTGTGTGTTGTCGGTGTGTGTGTGTGTGTGTTGTCGGTATGTGTGTGTGTGGTGCTGGTGTTTGTGTGTGTGTGTGTTGTCGGTGTGTGTGTGTGTGTTGTCGGTGTGTGTGTGTGTGTGTGTGTGTGTGTGTTGTCGGTGTGTGTGTGTGTTGTCGGTGTGTGTGTGTGTGTGTTGTCGGTGTGTGTGTGTGTGTTGTCGGTGTGTGTGTGTGTGTGTGTGGTCGGTGTGTGTGTGTGTGTGTGTGTGTGTGTTGTCGGTGTGTGTGTGTTGTGTGTGTGTGTGTTGTCGGTGTGTGTGTGTGTTGTCGGTGTGTGTGTGTGTGTGTGTTGTCGGTGTGTGTGTGTGTGTGTGTGTGTTGTCGGTGTGTGTGTGTGTGTGTGTTTGTGTTGTCGGTGTGTGTGTGTGTGTTGTGTGTGTGTGTGTTGTCGGTGTGTGTGTGTGTTGTCGGTGTGTGTGTGTGTGTGTTGTCGGTGTGTGTGTGTGTGTGTTGTCGGTGTGTGTGTGTGTTGTCGGTGTGTGTGTGTGTGTGTGTGTGTGTGTTGTCGGTGTGTGTGTGCGTGTTGTCGGTGTGTGTGTGTGTGTTGTCGGTGTGTGTGTGTGTGTGTGTTGTCGGTGTGTATGTGTGTGTGTTGTCAGTGTGTGTGTGTCTGTGTTGTCGGTGTGTGTGTGTTTATGTGTTGTCGGTGTGTGTGTGTGTGTGTTGTCGGTGTGTGTGTGTGTGTTGTCGGTGTGTGTGTGTGTGTGTTGTCGGTTTGTGTGTGTGTGTGTGTGTGTGTTGTCGGTGTGTGTGTGTGTTGTCGGTGTGTGTGTGTCTGTGTGTGTGTGTGTGTGTGTTGTCGGTGTGTGTGTGTGTGTTGTCGGTGTGTGTGTGTGTGTGTTGTCAGTGTGTGTGTTTGTGTGTTGTCGGTGTGTATGTGTGTGTGTTGTCAGTGTGTGTGTGTGTGTGTTGTCGGTGTGTGTGTGTTTATGTGTTGTCGGTGTGTGTGTGTGTGTGTTGTCGCTGTGTGTGTGTGTGTTGTCGGTGTGTGTGTGTGTTGTCGGTGTGTGTGTGTGTGTTGTCGGTGTGTGTGTGTGTGTGTTGTCGGTGTGTGTGTGTGTTGTCGGTGTGTGTGTGTGTGTTGTCGGTGTGTGTGTGTGTGTGTTGTCGGTTTGTGTGTGTGTGTGTTGTCGGTGTGTGTGTGTGTGTGTGTGTGTGTGTTGTCGGTGTGTGTGTGTTGTCGGTGTGTGTTTGTGTGTGTGTTGTCGCTGTGTGTGTGTGTGTGTTGTCGGTGTGTGTGTGTGGGTGTTGTGTGTGTGTGTGTTGTCGGTGTGTGTGTGTTGTCGGTGTGTGTGTGTGTATGTGTTGTCGGTGTGTGTGTGTGTGTGTGTGCTGTCGGTGTGTGTGTGTGTGTGTTGTCGGTGTGTGTGTGTGTGTGTTGTCGGTATGTGTGTGTGTGGTGCTGGTGTTTGTGTGTGTGTGTGTTGTCGGTGTGTGTGTGTGTGTTGTCGGTGTGTGTGTGTGTGTGTGTGTGTGTGTTGTCGGTGTGTGTGTGTGTTGTCGGTGTGTGTGTGTGTGTGTGTTGTCAGTGTGTGTGTTTGTGTGTTGTCGGTGTGTATGTGTGTGTGTTGTCAGTGTGTGTGTGTGTGTGTTGTCGGTGTGTGTGTGTTTATGTGTTGTCGGTGTGTGTGTGTGTGTGTTGTCGCTGTGTGTGTGTGTGTTGTCGGTGTGTGTGTGTGTTGTCGGTGTGTGTGTGTGTGTTGTCGGTGTGTGTGTGTGTGTGTTGTCGGTTTGTGTGTGTGTGTGTTGTCGGTGTGTGTGTGTGTGTGTGTGTGTGTGTTGTCGGTGTGTGTGTGTTGTCGGTGTGTGTTTGTGTGTGTGTTGTCGCTGTGTGTGTGTGTGTGTTGTCGGTGTGTGTGTGTGGGTGTTGTGTGTGTGTGTGTTGTCGGTGTGTGTGTGTTGTCGGTGTGTGTGTGTGTATGTGTTGTCGGTGTGTGTGTGTGTGTGTGTGCTGTCGGTGTGTGTGTGTGTGTGTTGTCGGTGTGTGTGTGTGTGTGTTGTCGGTATGTGTGTGTGTGGTGCTGGTGTTTGTGTGTGTGTGTGTTGTCGGTGTGTGTGTGTGTGTTGTCGGTGTGTGTGTGTGTGTGTGTGTGTGTGTGTGTGTGTTGTCGGTGTGTGTGTGTGTTGTCGGTGTGTGTGTGTGTGTGTTGTCGGTGTGTGTGTGTGTGTTGTCGGTGTGTTTGTGTGTGTGTGTGGTCGGTGTGTGTGTGTGTGTGTGTGTGTGTGTTGTCGGTGTGTGTGTGTTGTGTGTGTGTGTGTTGTCGGTGTGTGTGTGTGTTGTCGGTGTGTGTGTGTGTGTGTGTTGTCGGTGTGTGTGTGTGTGTGTGTTGTCGGTGTGTGTGTGTGTGTTGTCGGTGTGTGTGTGTGTGTTGTCGGTGTGTGTGTGTGTGTTGTCGGTGTGTTTGTGTGTGTGTTGTCGCTGTGTGTGTGTGTGTGTTGTCGGTGTGTGTGTGTGGGTGTTGTGTGTGTGTGTGTTGTCGGTGTGTGTGTGTTGTCGGTGTGTGTGTGTGTATGTGTTGTCGGTGTGTGTGTGTGTGTGTGTGCTGTCGGTGTGTGTGTGTGTGTGTTGTCGGTGTGTGTGTGTGTGTGTTGTCGGTATGTGTGTGTGTGGTGCTGGTGTTTGTGTGTGTGTGTGTTGTCGGTGTGTGTGTGTGTGTTGTCGGTGTGTGTGTGTGTGTGTGTGTGTGTGTGTGTTGTCGGTGTGTGTGTGTGTTGTCGGTGTGTGTGTGTGTGTGTTGTCGGTGTGTGTGTGTGTGTTGTCGGTGTGTGTGTGTGTGTGTGTGGTCGGTGTGTGTGTGTGTGTGTGTGTGTGTGTTGTCGGTGTGTGTGTGTTGTGTGTGTGTGTGTTGTCGGTGTGTGTGTGTGTTGTCGGTGTGTGTGTGTGTGTGTGTTGTCGGTGTGTGTGTGTGTGTGTGTGTGTTGTCGGTGTGTGTGTGTGTGTGTGTTTGTGTTGTCGGTGTGTGTGTGTGTGTTGTGTGTGTGTGTGTTGTCGGTGTGTGTGTGTGTTGTCGGTGTGTGTGTGTGTGTGTTGTCGGTGTGTGTGTGTGTGTGTTGTCGGTGTGTGTGTGTGTTGTCGGTGTGTGTGTGTGTGTGTGTGTGTGTGTTGTCGGTGTGTGTGTGCGTGTTGTCGGTGTGTGTGTGTGTGTTGTCGGTGTGTGTGTGTGTGTGTGTTGTCGGTGTGTATGTGTGTGTGTTGTCAGTGTGTGTGTGTCTGTGTTGTCGGTGTGTGTGTGTTTATGTGTTGTCGGTGTGTGTGTGTGTGTGTTGTCGGTGTGTGTGTGTGTGTTGTCGGTGTGTGTGTGTGTTGTCGGTTTGTGTGTGTGTGTGTGTGTGTGTTGTCGGTGTGTGTGTGTGTTGTCGGTGTGTGTGTGTCTGTGTGTGTGTGTGTGTGTGTTGTCGGTGTGTGTGTGTGTGTTGTCGGTGTGTGTGTGTGTGTGTTGTCAGTGTGTGTGTTTGTGTGTTGTCGGTGTGTATGTGTGTGTGTTGTCAGTGTGTGTGTGTGTGTGTTGTCGGTGTGTGTGTGTTTATGTGTTGTCGGTGTGTGTGTGTGTGTGTTGTCGCTGTGTGTGTGTGTGTTGTCGGTGTGTGTGTGTGTTGTCGGTGTGTGTGTGTGTGTTGTCGGTGTGTGTGTGTGTGTGTTGTCGGTTTGTGTGTGTGTGTGTTGTCGGTGTGTGTGTGTGTGTGTGTGTGTGTGTTGTCGGTGTGTGTGTGTTGTCGGTGTGTGTTTGTGTGTGTGTTGTCGCTGTGTGTGTGTGTGTGTTGTCGGTGTGTGTGTGTGGGTGTTGTGTGTGTGTGTGTTGTCGGTGTGTGTGTGTTGTCGGTGTGTGTGTGTGTATGTGTTGTCGGTGTGTGTGTGTGTGTGTGTGCTGTCGGTGTGTGTGTGTGTGTGTTGTCGGTGTGTGTGTGTGTGTGTGTGTGTTGTCGGTGTGTGTGTGTTGTCGGTGTGTGTGTGTGTGTGTGTGTTGTCGGTGTGTGTGTGTGTGTGTTGTCGGTGTGTGTGTGTGTGTGTTGTCGGTGTGTGTGTGTGTGTGTGTTGTCGGTGTGTGTGTGTGTGTGTTGTCAGTGTGTGTGTGTGTTGCTGGTGTTTGTGTGTGTGTGTGTTGTCGGTGTGTGTGTGTGTGTTGTCGGTGTGTGTGTGTGTGTTGTCGGTGTGTGTGTGTGT
This sequence comes from Salmo salar, assembly GCF_965601325.2. Taxonomy (NCBI): domain Eukaryota; kingdom Metazoa; phylum Chordata; class Actinopteri; order Salmoniformes; family Salmonidae; genus Salmo; species Salmo salar. The sequence goes on along the minus strand of NW_027675562.1, from coordinate 309,978 downwards.
TGTCGGTGTGTGTGTGTGTGTGTGTGTTGTCGGTGTGTGTGTGTTGTCGGTGTGTATGTGTGTGTGTTGTCAGTGTGTGTGTGTGTGTGTCTTGTCGGTGTGTGTGTGTGTGTTGTCGGTGTGTGTGTGTGTGTGTGTTGTCGGTGTGTGTGTGGGTGTGTGTGTGTTGTGTGTGTGTGTGTTGTCGGTGTGTGTGTGTGTGTGTTGTCGGTGTGTGTGTGTGTGTTGTCGGTGTGTGTGTGTGTTGTCGGTGTGTGTGTGTGTGTGTGTGTTGTCGGTGTGTGTGTGTGTTGTCGGTGTGTGTGTGTGTGTGTGTGTGTGTGTGTGTTGTCGGTGTATGTGTGTGTGTTGTCGGTGTGTGTGTGTGTGTGTTGTCGGTGTGTGTGTGTGTGTGTGTTGTCGGTGTGTATGTGTGTGTGTTGTCGGTGTGTGTGTGTGTGTGTGTTGTCGGTGTGTGTGTGTGTGTGTGTTTGTGTTGTCGGTGTGTGTGTGTGTGTGTGTTTGTGTTGTCGGTGTGTGTGTGTGTGTGTTGTGTGTGTGTTGTCGGTGTGTGTGGGTGTTGTCGGTGTGTGTGTGTGTGTGTTGTCGGTGTGTGTGTGTGTGTTGTCGGTGTGTGTGTGTGTTGTCGGTGTGTGTGTGTGTGTGTGTGTGTGTTGTGTGTGTGTGTGTTGTCAGTGTGTGTGTGTGTGTGTGTTGTCGGTGTGTGTGTGTGTGTTGTCGGTGTGTGTGTGTGTTGTCGGTGTGTGTGTGTGTGTGTGTTGTCGATGTGTGCGTGTGTGTTTTGTCGGTGTGTGTGTGTGTGTGTTGTCGGTGTGTGTGTGTGTGTTGTGTGTGTGTGTGTTGTGTGTGTGTGTTGTCGGTGTGTGTGTGTGTGTGTTGTCGGTGTGTGTGTGTGTTGTCGGTGTGTGTGTGTGTGTGTGTGTGTTGTCGGTGTGTGTGTGTTGTCGGTGTGTGTGTGTGTGTTGTCGGTGTGTGTGTGTGTGTGTGTGTTGTCGGTGTGTGTGTGTGTGTGTGTGTGTGTGTGTTGTCGGTGTGTGTGTGTGTGTGTGTTTGTGTTGTCGGTGTGTGTGTGTGTGTGTTGTGTGTGTGTTGTCGGTGTGTGTGGGTGTTGTCGGTGTGTGTGTGTGTTGTCGGTGTGTGTGTGTGTGTTGTCGGTGTGTGTGTGTGTTGTCGGTGTGTGTGTGTGTGTGTGTGTGTGTTGTGTGTGTGTGTGTTGTCGGTGTGTGTGTGTGTGTGTTGTCGGTGTGTGTGTGTGTGTTGTCGGTGTGTGTGTGTGTGTGTTGTCGGTGTGTGTGTGTGTGTGTGTTGTCGATGTGTGCGTGTGTGTTTTGTCGGTGTGTGTGTGTGTGTTGTCGGTGTGTGTGTGTGTGTTGTGTGTGTGTGTGTTGTGTGTGTGTGTGTTGTCGGTGTGTGTGTGTGTGTGTGTGTTGTCGGTGTGTGTGTGTGTGTGTTGTCGGTGTGTGTGTGTGTGTGTGTGTGTTGTCGGTGTGTGTGTGTTGTCGGTGTGTGTGTGTGTGTTGTCGGTGTGTGTGTGTGTGTGTGTGTTGTCGGTGTGTGTGTGTGTGTGTTGTCGGTTTGTGTGTGTGTGTTGTCGGTGTGTGTGTGTTGTTGGTGTGTTTGTGTGTGTGTGTTGTCGCTATGTGTGTGTGTGTGTGTTGTCGGTGTGTGTGTGTGTGTGTGTTGTGTGTGTGTGTGTTGTCGGTGTGTGTGTGTGTTGTCGGTGTGTGTGTGTATGTGTTGTCGGTGTGTGTGTGTGTGTGTGTTGTCGGTGTGTGTGTGTGTGTGTTGTCGGTGTGTGTGTGTGTGTGTTGTCGGTATGTGTGTGTGTGTGTGTGTTGTCGGTGTGTGTGTGTGTGTTGTCGGTGTGTGTGTGTGTTGTCGGTGTGTGTGTGTGTGTGTGTGTGTTGTCGGTGTGTGTGTGTTATCGGTGTGTGTGTTGTGTGTGTGTGTGTTGTCGGTGTGTGTGTGTGTGTGTTGTCGGTGTGTGTGTGTGTGTTGTCGGTGTGTGTGTGTGTTGTCGGTGTGTGTGTGTGTGTGTGTGTTGTCGGTGTGTGTGTGTGTTGTCGGTGTGTGTGTGTGTGTGTGTGTGTGTGTGTGTTGTCGGTGTATGTGTGTGTGTTGTCGGTGTGTGTGTGTGTGTGTTGTCGGTGTGTGTGTGTGTGTGTGTTGTCGGTGTGTATGTGTGTGTGTTGTCGGTGTGTGTGTGTGTGTGTGTTGTCGGTGTGTGTGTGTGTGTGTGTGTGTGTTGTCGGTGTGTGTGTGTGTGTGTGTTTGTGTTGTCGGTGTGTGTGTGTGTGTGTTGTGTGTGTGTTGTCGGTGTGTGTGGGTGTTGTCGGTGTGTGTGTGTGTGTGTTGTCGGTGTGTGTGTGTGTGTTGTCGGTGTGTGTGTGTGTTGTCGGTGTGTGTGTGTGTGTGTGTGTGTGTTGTGTGTGTGTGTGTTGTCGGTGTGTGTGTGTGTGTGTTGTCGGTGTGTGTGTGTGTGTTGTCGGTGTGTGTGTGTGTGTTGTCGGTGTGTGTGTGTGTTGTCGGTGTGTGTGTGTGTGTGTGTGTGTTGTCGGTGTGTGTGTGTTATCGGTGTGTGTGTTGTGTGTGTGTGTGTTGTCGGTGTGTGTGTGTGTGTGTTGTCGGTGTGTGTGTGTGTGTTGTCGGTGTGTGTGTGTGTTGTCGGTGTGTGTGTGTGTGTGTGTGTTGTCGGTGTGTGTGTGTGTTGTCGGTGTGTGTGTGTGTGTGTGTGTGTGTGTGTTGTCGGTGTATGTGTGTGTGTTGTCGGTGTGTGTGTGTGTGTGTTGTCGGTGTGTGTGTGTGTGTGTGTTGTCGGTGTGTATGTGTGTGTGTTGTCGGTGTGTGTGTGTGTGTTGTCGGTGTGTGTGTGTGTGTGTGTGTGTGTGTGTGTTGTCGGTGTGTGTGTGTGTGTGTGTTTGTGTTGTCGGTGTGTGTGTGTGTGTGTTGTGTGTGTGTTGTCGGTGTGTGTGGGTGTTGTCGGTGTGTGTGTGTGTGTGTGTGTTGTGTGTGTGTGTGTTGTCGGTGTGTGTGTGTGTGTGTTGTCGGTGTGTGTGTGTGTGTTGTCGGTGTGTGTGTGTGTGTGTGTGTTGTGTGTGTGTGTGTTGTCGGTGTGTGTGTGTGTGTGTTGTCGGTGTGTGTGTGTGTGTTGTCGGTGTGTGTGTGTGTGTGTTGTTGGTGTGTGTGTGTGTGTTGTCGGTGTGTGTGTGTGTTGTCGGTGTGTGTGTGTGTGTGTGTGTTGTGTGTGTGTGTGTTGTCGGTGTGTGTGTGTGTGTGTTGTCGGTGTGTGTGTGTGTGTTGTCGGTGTGTGTGTGTGTGTGTTGTCGGTGTGTGTGTGTGTGTGTGTGTTGTCGATGTGTGCGTGTGTGTTTTGTCAATGTGTGTGTGTGTGTGTTGTCGGTGTGTGTGTGTGTGTTGTGTGTGTGTGTGTTGTGTGTGTGTGTGTTGTCGGTGTGTGTGTGTGTGTGTGTGTGTTGTCGGTGTGTGTGTGTGTGTTGTCGGTGTGTGTGTGTGTGTGTGTGATTTGTCGGTGTGTGTGTGTTGTCGGTGTGTGTGTGTGTGTTGTCGGTGTGTGTGTGTGTGTGTGTGTTGTCGGTGTGTGTGTGTGTGTGTTGTCGGTTTGTGTGTGTGTGTTGTCGGTGTGTGTGTGTTGTTGGTGTGTTTGTGTGTGTGTGTTGTCGCTGTGTGTGTGTGTGTGTTGTCGGTGTGTGTGTGTGTGTGTTGTGTGTGTGTGTGTTGTCGGTGTGTGTGTGTGTTGTCGGTGTGTGTGTGTGTATGTGTTGTCGGTGTGTGTGTGTGTGTGTGTGTGTTGTCGGTGTGTGTGTGTGTGTGTTGTCGGTGTGTGTGTGTGTGTGTTGTCGGTATGTGTGTGTGTGTTTGTGTTGTCGGTGTGTGTGTGTGTGTTGTCGGTGTGTGTGTGTGTTGTCGGTGTGTGTGTGTGTGTTGTCGGTGTGTGTGTGTGTGTGTTGTCGGTGTGTGTGTGTGTGTGTTGTCGGTGTGTGTGTGTGTTGTCGGTGTGTGTGTGTGTGTGTGTGTGTGTGTGTTGTCGGTGTGTGTGTGTGTGTTGTCGATGTGTGTGTGTGTTGTCGGTGTGTGTGTGTGTGTTGTCGGTGTGTATGTGTGTGTGTTGTCAGTGTGTGTGTGTGTGTGTTGTCGGTGTGTGTGTGTTTATGTGTTGTCGGTGTGTGTGTGTGTGTGTTGTCGCTGTGTGTGTGTGTGTTGTCGGTGTGTGTGTGTGTTGTCGGTGTGTGTGTGTGTGTTGTCGGTGTGTGTGTGTGTGTGTTGTCGGTTTGTGTGTGTGTGTGTGTGTTGTCGGTGTGTGTGTGTGTGTTGCCGGTGTGTGTGTGTGTTGTCGGTGTGTGTGTGTGGGTTGTCGGTGTGTGTGTGTGTTGTCGGTGTGTGTGTGTGTGTGTGTGTGTTGTCGGTGTGTGTGTGTTGTCGGTGTGTGTGTGTGTGTGTGTGTTTGTTGTCGGTGTGTGTGTGTGTGTGTTGTCGGTGTGTGGGTGTGTGTGTTGTCAGTGTGTGTGTGTGTGTGTGTGTTGTCGGTGTGTGTGTGTGTGTGTTGTCGGTGTGTGTGTGTGTGTGTTGTCGGGGTGTGTGTGTGTGTTGTCGGTGTGTGTGTGTGTGTGTTGTCAGTGTGTGTGTGTGTTGCTGGTGTTTGTGTGTGTGTGTGTTGTCGGTGTGTGTGTGTGTGTTGTCAGTGTGTGTGTGTGTGTGTTGTCGGTTTGTGTGTGTGTGTGTGTGTTGTCGGTGTGTGTGTGTTGCCGGTGTGTGTGTGTGTTGTCGGTGTGTGTGTGTGTGTTGTCGGTGTGTGTGTGTGTTGTCGGTGTGTGTGTGTGTGTGTGTGTGTTGTCGGTGTGTGTGTGTTGTCGGTGTGTGTGTGTGTGTGTGTTGTCGGTGTGTGTGTGTGTGTGTTGACGGTGTGTGTGTGTGTGTTGTCTGTGTGTGTGTGTGTGTGTGTGTGTTGTCGGTGTGTATGTGTGTGTGTTGTCAGTGTGTGTGTGTCTGTGTTGTCGGTGTGTGTGTGTTTATGTGTTGTCGGTGTGTGTGTGTGTGTGTTGTCGGTGTGTGTGTGTGTGTTGTCGGTGTGTGTGTGTGTTGTCGGTGTGTGTGTGTGTTGTCGGTGTGTGTGTGTGTGTGTGTTGTCGGTGTGTGTGTGTGTGTGTGTGTTGTCGGTGTGTGTGTGTGTGTGTGTTGTCGGTGTGTGTGTGTGTTGTCGGTGTGTGTGTGGGTGTGTGTGTGTTGTGTGTGTGTGTGTTGTCGGTGTGTGTGTGTGTGTTGTCGGTGTGTGTGTGTGTGTGTGTTGTCGGTGTGTGTGTGTGTGTGTTGTCGGTGTGTGTGTGTGTGTTTGTGTTGTCGGTGTGTGTGTGTGTGTGTTGTGTGTGTGTGTGTTGTCGGTGTGTGTGTGTGTTGTCGGTGTGTGTGTGTGTGTGTGTTGTCGGTGTGTGTGTGTGTGTGTTGTCGGTGTGTGTGTGTGTGTGTTGTCGGTGTGTGTGTTTGTGTGTGTGTGTGTGTTGTCGGTGTGTGTGTGGGTGTTGTCGGTGTGTGTGTGTGTGTGTTGTCGGTGTGTGTGTGTGTGTGTGTTGTCGGTGTGTATGTGTGTGTGTTGTCAGTGTGTGTGTGTGTGTGTGATGTCGGTGTGTGTGTGTTTATGTGTTGTCGGTGTGTGTGTGTGTGTGTTGTCGGTGTGTGTGTGTGTGTTGTCGGTGTGTGTGTGTGTGTGTTGTCGGTTTGTGTGTGTGTGTGTGTGTTGTCGGTGTGTGTGTGTTGTCGGTGTGTGTGTGTGTTGTTGGTGTGTGTGTGTGTGTTGTCGGTGTGTGTGTGTGTTGTCGGTGTGTGTGTGTGAGTGTGTGTGTGTGTGTTGTCGGTGTGTGTGTGTTGTCGGTGTGTGTGTGTGTGTGTGTTGTTGGTGTGTGTGTGTGTGTGTGTTGTCGGTGTGTGTGTGTCTGTTGTCGGTGTGTGTGTGTGTGTTGTCGGTGTGTGTGTGTGTGTGTGTGTGTGTGTGTTGTCGGTGTGTATGTGTGTGTGTTGTCAGTGTGTGTGTGTCTGTGTTGTCGGTGTGTGTGTGTTTATGTGTTGTCGGTGTGTGTGTGTGTGTGTTGTCGGTGTGTGTGTGTGTGTTGTCGGTGTGTGTGTGTGTTGTCGGTGTGTGTGTGTGTTGTCGGTGTGTGTGTGTGTGTGTGTTGTCGGTGTGTGTGTGTGTGTGTGTGTTGTCGGTGTGTGTGTGTGTGTGTGTTGTCGGTGTGTGTGTGTGTTGTCGGTGTGTGTGTGGGTGTGTGTGTGTTGTGTGTGTGTGTGTTGTCGGTGTGTGTGTGTGTGTTGTCGGTGTGTGTGTGTGTGTTGTCGGTGTGTGTGTGTGTGTGTTGTCGGTGTGTGTGTGTGTGTGTTGTCGGTGTGTGTGTGTTATCGGTGTGTGTGTGTGTGTGTGTGTGTTGTCGGTGTGTGTGGGTGTGTGTGTGTGTGTTGTCGGTGTGTGTGTGTGTGTGTTGTCGGTGTGTGTGTGTGTGTGTGTTGTCGGTGTGTGTGTGTTGTCGGTGTGTGTGTGTGTGTGTGTTGTGGGTGTGTTGTCGGTGTTTGTGTGTGTGTGTGTTGTCGGTGTGTACGTGTGTGTTTTGTCGGTGTGTGTGTGTGTGTTGTCGGTGTGTGTGTGTGTGTTGTGTGTGTGTGTGTTGTCGGTGTGTGTGTGTGTTGTCGGTGTGTGTGTGTGTGTGTGTGTTGTCGGTGTGTGTGTGTGTGTTGTCGGTGTGTGTGTGTGTGTGTGTTGTCGGTGTGTGTGTGTTGTCGGTGTGTGTGTGTGTGTTGTCGGTGTGTGTGTGTGTGTGTGTTGTCGGTGTGTGTGTGTGTTGTCGGTGTGTGTGTGTGTGTTGTCGGTGTGTGTGTGTGTGTTGTCGGTGTGTTTGTGTGTGTGTTGTCGCTGTGTGTGTGTGTGTGTTGTCGGTGTGTGTGTGTGGGTGTTGTGTGTGTGTGTGTTGTCGGTGTGTGTGTGTTGTCGGTGTGTGTGTGTGTATGTGTTGTCGGTGTGTGTGTGTGTGTGTGTGCTGTCGGTGTGTGTGTGTGTGTGTTGTCGGTGTGTGTGTGTGTGTGTTGTCGGTATGTGTGTGTGTGGTGCTGGTGTTTGTGTGTGTGTGTGTTGTCGGTGTGTGTGTGTGTGTTGTCGGTGTGTGTGTGTGTGTGTGTGTGTGTGTGTGTGTGTTGTCGGTGTGTGTGTGTGTTGTCGGTGTGTGTGTGTGTGTGTTGTCGGTGTGTGTGTGTGTGTTGTCGGTGTGTTTGTGTTTGTGTGTGGTCGGTGTGTGTGTGTGTGTGTGTGTGTGTGTTGTCGGTGTGTGTGTGTTGTGTGTGTGTGTGTTGTCGGTGTGTGTGTGTGTTGTCGGTGTGTGTGTGTGTGTGTGTTGTCGGTGTGTGTGTGTGTGTGTGTTGTCGGTGTGTGTGTGTGTGTTGTCGGTGTGTGTGTGTGTGTTGTCGGTGTGTGTGTGTGTGTTGTCGGTGTGTTTGTGTGTGTGTTGTCGCTGTGTGTGTGTGTGTGTTGTCGGTGTGTGTGTGTGGGTGTTGTGTGTGTGTGTGTTGTCGGTGTGTGTGTGTTGTCGGTGTGTGTGTGTGTATGTGTTGTCGGTGTGTGTGTGTGTGTGTGTGCTGTCGGTGTGTGTGTGTGTGTGTTGTCGGTGTGTGTGTGTGTGTGTTGTCGGTATGTGTGTGTGTGGTGCTGGTGTTTGTGTGTGTGTGTGTTGTCGGTGTGTGTGTGTGTGTTGTCGGTGTGTGTGTGTGTGTGTGTGTGTGTGTGTGTGTGTTGTCGGTGTGTGTGTGTGTTGTCGGTGTGTGTGTGTGTGTGTTGTCGGTGTGTGTGTGTGTGTTGTCGGTGTGTGTGTGTGTGTGTGTGGTCGGTGTGTGTGTGTGTGTGTGTGTGTGTGTTGTCGGTGTGTGTGTGTTGTGTGTGTGTGTGTTGTCGGTGTGTGTGTGTGTTGTCGGTGTGTGTGTGTGTGTGTGTTGTCGGTGTGTGTGTGTGTGTGTGTGTGTTGTCGGTGTGTGTGTGTGTGTGTGTTTGTGTTGTCGGTGTGTGTGTGTGTGTTGTGTGTGTGTGTGTTGTCGGTGTGTGTGTGTGTTGTCGGTGTGTGTGTGTGTGTGTTGTCGGTGTGTGTGTGTGTGTGTTGTCGGTGTGTGTGTGTGTTGTCGGTGTGTGTGTGTGTGTGTGTGTGTGTGTTGTCGGTGTGTGTGTGCGTGTTGTCGGTGTGTGTGTGTGTGTTGTCGGTGTGTGTGTGTGTGTGTGTTGTCGGTGTGTATGTGTGTGTGTTGTCAGTGTGTGTGTGTCTGTGTTGTCGGTGTGTGTGTGTTTATGTGTTGTCGGTGTGTGTGTGTGTGTGTTGTCGGTGTGTGTGTGTGTGTTGTCGGTGTGTGTGTGTGTGTGTTGTCGGTTTGTGTGTGTGTGTGTGTGTGTGTTGTCGGTGTGTGTGTGTGTTGTCGGTGTGTGTGTGTCTGTGTGTGTGTGTGTGTGTGTTGTCGGTGTGTGTGTGTGTGTTGTCGGTGTGTGTGTGTGTGTGTGTTGTCAGTGTGTGTGTTTGTGTGTTGTCGGTGTGTATGTGTGTGTGTTGTCAGTGTGTGTGTGTGTGTGTTGTCGGTGTGTGTGTGTTTATGTGTTGTCGGTGTGTGTGTGTGTGTGTTGTCGCTGTTTGTGTGTGTGTTGTCGGTGTGTGTGTGTGTTGTCGGTGTGTGTGTGTGTGTTGTCGGTGTGTGTGTGTGTGTGTTGTCGGTTTGTGTGTGTGTGTGTTGTCGGTGTGTGTGTGTGTGTGTGTGTGTGTGTTGTCGGTGTGTGTGTGTTGTCGGTGTGTGTTTGTGTGTGTGTTGTCGCTGTGTGTGTGTGTGTGTTGTCGGTGTGTGTGTGTGGGTGTTGTGTGTGTGTGTGTTGTCGGTGTGTGTGTGTTGTCGGTGTGTGTGTGTGTATGTGTTGTCGGTGTGTGTGTGTGTGTGTGTGCTGTCGGTGTGTGTGTGTGTGTGTTGTCGGTGTGTGTGTGTGTGTGTTGTCGGTATGTGTGTGTGTGGTGCTGGTGTTTGTGTGTGTGTGTGTTGTCGGTGTGTGTGTGTGTGTTGTCGGTGTGTGTGTGTGTGTGTGTGTGTGTGTTGTCGGTGTGTGTGTGTGTTGTCGGTGTGTGTGTGTGTGTGTGTTGTCAGTGTGTGTGTTTGTGTGTTGTCGGTGTGTATGTGTGTGTGTTGTCAGTGTGTGTGTGTGTGTGTTGTCGGTGTGTGTGTGTTTATGTGTTGTCGGTGTGTGTGTGTGTGTGTTGTCGCTGTGTGTGTGTGTGTTGTCGGTGTGTGTGTGTGTTGTCGGTGTGTGTGTGTGTGTTGTCGGTGTGTGTGTGTGTGTGTTGTCGGTTTGTGTGTGTGTGTGTTGTCGGTGTGTGTGTGTGTGTGTGTGTGTGTGTTGTCGGTGTGTGTGTGTTGTCGGTGTGTGTTTGTGTGTGTGTTGTCGCTGTGTGTGTGTGTGTGTTGTCGGTGTGTGTGTGTGGGTGTTGTGTGTGTGTGTGTTGTCGGTGTGTGTGTGTTGTCGGTGTGTGTGTGTGTATGTGTTGTCGGTGTGTGTGTGTGTGTGTGTGCTGTCGGTGTGTGTGTGTGTGTGTTGTCGGTGTGTGTGTGTGTGTGTTGTCGGTATGTGTGTGTGTGGTGCTGGTGTTTGTGTGTGTGTGTGTTGTCGGTGTGTGTGTGTGTGTTGTCGGTGTGTGTGTGTGTGTGTGTGTGTGTGTGTGTGTGTTGTCGGTGTGTGTGTGTGTTGTCGGTGTGTGTGTGTGTGTGTTGTCGGTGTGTGTGTGTGTGTTGTCGGTGTGTTTGTGTGTGTGTGTGGTCGGTGTGTGTGTGTGTGTGTGTGTGTGTGTTGTCGGTGTGTGTGTGTTGTGTGTGTGTGTGTTGTCGGTGTGTGTGTGTGTTGTCGGTGTGTGTGTGTGTGTGTGTTGTCGGTGTGTGTGTGTGTGTGTGTTGTCGGTGTGTGTGTGTGTGTTGTCGGTGTGTGTGTGTGTGTTGTCGGTGTGTGTGTGTGTGTTGTCGGTGTGTTTGTGTGTGTGTTGTCGCTGTGTGTGTGTGTGTGTTGTCGGTGTGTGTGTGTGGGTGTTGTGTGTGTGTGTGTTGTCGGTGTGTGTGTGTTGTCGGTGTGTGTGTGTGTATGTGTTGTCGGTGTGTGTGTGTGTGTGTGTGCTGTCGGTGTGTGTGTGTGTGTGTTGTCGGTGTGTGTGTGTGTGTGTTGTCGGTATGTGTGTGTGTGGTGCTGGTGTTTGTGTGTGTGTGTGTTGTCGGTGTGTGTGTGTGTGTTGTCGGTGTGTGTGTGTGTGTGTGTGTGTGTGTGTGTTGTCGGTGTGTGTGTGTGTTGTCGGTGTGTGTGTGTGTGTGTTGTCGGTGTGTGTGTGTGTGTTGTCGGTGTGTGTGTGTGTGTGTGTGGTCGGTGTGTGTGTGTGTGTGTGTGTGTGTGTTGTCGGTGTGTGTGTGTTGTGTGTGTGTGTGTTGTCGGTGTGTGTGTGTGTTGTCGGTGTGTGTGTGTGTGTGTGTTGTCGGTGTGTGTGTGTGTGTGTGTGTGTTGTCGGTGTGTGTGTGTGTGTGTGTTTGTGTTGTCGGTGTGTGTGTGTGTGTTGTGTGTGTGTGTGTTGTCGGTGTGTGTGTGTGTTGTCGGTGTGTGTGTGTGTGTGTTGTCGGTGTGTGTGTGTGTGTGTTGTCGGTGTGTGTGTGTGTTGTCGGTGTGTGTGTGTGTGTGTGTGTGTGTGTTGTCGGTGTGTGTGTGCGTGTTGTCGGTGTGTGTGTGTGTGTTGTCGGTGTGTGTGTGTGTGTGTGTTGTCGGTGTGTATGTGTGTGTGTTGTCAGTGTGTGTGTGTCTGTGTTGTCGGTGTGTGTGTGTTTATGTGTTGTCGGTGTGTGTGTGTGTGTGTTGTCGGTGTGTGTGTGTGTGTTGTCGGTGTGTGTGTGTGTGTGTTGTCGGTTTGTGTGTGTGTGTGTGTGTGTGTTGTCGGTGTGTGTGTGTGTTGTCGGTGTGTGTGTGTCTGTGTGTGTGTGTGTGTGTGTTGTCGGTGTGTGTGTGTGTGTTGTCGGTGTGTGTGTGTGTGTGTTGTCAGTGTGTGTGTTTGTGTGTTGTCGGTGTGTATGTGTGTGTGTTGTCAGTGTGTGTGTGTGTGTGTTGTCGGTGTGTGTGTGTTTATGTGTTGTCGGTGTGTGTGTGTGTGTGTTGTCGCTGTGTGTGTGTGTGTTGTCGGTGTGTGTGTGTGTTGTCGGTGTGTGTGTGTGTGTTGTCGGTGTGTGTGTGTGTGTGTTGTCGGTTTGTGTGTGTGTGTGTTGTCGGTGTGTGTGTGTGTGTGTGTGTGTGTGTTGTCGGTGTGTGTGTGTTGTCGGTGTGTGTTTGTGTGTGTGTTGTCGCTGTGTGTGTGTGTGTGTTGTCGGTGTGTGTGTGTGGGTGTTGTGTGTGTGTGTGTTGTCGGTGTGTGTGTGTTGTCGGTGTGTGTGTGTGTATGTGTTGTCGGTGTGTGTGTGTGTGTGTGCTGTCGGTGTGTGTGTGTGTGTGTTGTCGGTGTGTGTGTGTGTGTGTTGTCGGTATGTGTGTGTGTGGTGCTGGTGTTTGTGTGTGTGTGTGTTGTCGGTGTGTGTGTGTGTGTTGTCGGTGTGTGTGTGTGTGTGTGTGTGTGTGTGTTGTCGGTGTGTGTGTGTGTTGTCGGTGTGTGTGTGTGTGTGTGTTGTCAGTGTGTGTGTTTGTGTGTTGTCGGTGTGTATGTGTGTGTGTTGTCAGTGTGTGTGTGTGTGTGTTGTCGGTGTGTGTGTGTTTATGTGTTGTCGGTGTGTGTGTGTGTGTGTTGTCGCTGTGTGTGTGTGTGTTGTCGGTGTGTGTGTGTGTTGTCGGTGTGTGTGTGTGTGTTGTCGGTGTGTGTGTGTGTGTGTTGTCGGTTTGTGTGTGTGTGTGTTGTCGGTGTGTGTGTGTGTGTGTGTGTGTGTGTTGTCGGTGTGTGTGTGTTGTCGGTGTGTGTTTGTGTGTGTGTTGTCGCTGTGTGTGTGTGTGTGTTGTCGGTGTGTGTGTGTGGGTGTTGTGTGTGTGTGTGTTGTCGGTGTGTGTGTGTTGTCGGTGTGTGTGTGTGTATGTGTTGTCGGTGTGTGTGTGTGTGTGTGTGCTGTCGGTGTGTGTGTGTGTGTGTTGTCGGTGTGTGTGTGTGTGTGTTGTCGGTATGTGTGTGTGTGGTGCTGGTGTTTGTGTGTGTGTGTGTTGTCGGTGTGTGTGTGTGTGTTGTCGGTGTGTGTGTGTGTGTGTGTGTGTGTGTTGTCGGTGTGTGTGTGTGTTGTCGGTGTGTGTGTGTTGTCGGTGTGTGTGTGTGTATGTGTTGTCGGTGTGTGTGTGTGTGTGTGTGCTGTCGGTGTGTGTGTGTGTGTGTTGTCGGTGTGTGTGTGTGTGTGTTGTCGGTATGTGTGTGTGTGGTGCTGGTGTTTGTGTGTGTGTGTGTTGTCGGTGTGTGTGTGTGTGTTGTCGGTGTGTGTGTGTGTGTGTGTGTGTGTGTTGTCGGTGTGTGTGTGTGTTGTCGGTGTGTGTGTGTGTGTGTTGTCGGTGTGTGTGTGTGTGTTGTCGGTGTGTTTGTGTGTGTGTGTGGTCGGTTTGTGTGTGTGTGTGTGTGTGTGTGTGTTGTCGGTGTGTGTGTGTTGTGTGTGTATGTGTTGTCGGTGTGTGTGTGTGTTGTCGGTGTGTGTGTGTGTGTGTGTTGTCGGTGTGTGTGTGTGTGTGTGTGTGTTGTCGGTGTGTGTGTGTGTGTGTGTTTGTGTTGTCGGTGTGTGTGTGTGTTGTCGGTGTGTGTGTGTGTGTGTGTTGTCGGTGTGTGTGTGTGTGTGTTGTCGGTGTGTGTGTGTGTTGTCGGTGTGTGTGTGTGTGTGTGTGTGTTGTCGGTGTGTGTGTGCGTGTTGTCGGTGTGTGTGTGTGTGTTGTCGGTGTGTGTGTGTGTGTGTTGTCGGTGTGTATGTGTGTGTGTTGTCAGTGTGTGTGTGTGTGTGTTGTCGGTGTGTGTGTGTTTATGTGTTGTCGGTGTGTGTGTGTGTGTGTTGTCGGTGTGTGTGTGTGTGTGTGTGTGTGTGTGTTGTCGGTGTGTGTGTGCGTGTTGTCGGTGTGTGTGTGTGTGTTGTCGGTGTGTGTGTGTGTGTGTGTTGTCGGTGTGTATGTGTGTGTGTTGTCAGTGTGTGTGTGTGTGTGTTGTCGGTGTGTGTGTGTTTATGTGTTGTCGGTGTGTGTGTGTGTGTTGTCGGTGTGTGTGTGTGTGTTGTCGGTGTGTGTGTGTGTGTGTTGTCGTTTGTGTGTGTGTGTGTGTGTTGTCGGTGTGTGTGTGTGTTGTCGGTGTGTGTGTGTCTGTGTGTGTGTGTGTGTGTGTGTTGTCGGTGTGTGTGTGTGTGTTGTCGGTGTGTGTGTGTGTGTGTGTTGTCAGTGTGTGTGTTTGTGTGTTGTCGGTGTGTATGTGTGTGTGTTGTCAGTGTGTGTGTGTGTGTGTTGTCGGTGTGTGTGTGTTTATGTGTTGTCGGTGTGTGTGTGTGTGTGTTGTCGCTGTGTGTGTGTGTGTTGTCGGTGTGTGTGTGTGTTGTCGGTGTGTGTGTGTGTGTTGTCGGTGTGTGTGTGTGTGTGTTGTCGGTTTGTGTGTGTGTGTGTTGTCGGTGTGTGTGTGTGTGTGTGTGTGTGTTGTCGGTGTGTGTGTGTTGTCGGTGTGTGTGTGTGTGTGTGTGTTGTCGGTGTGTGTGTGTGTGTGTTGTCGGTGTGTGTGTGTGTGTGTTGTCGGTGTGTGTGTGTGTGTGTTGTCGGTGTGTGTGTGTGTGTGTGTGTTGTCAGTGTGTGTGTGTGTTGCTGGTGTTTGTGTGTGTGTGTGTTGTCGGTGTGTGTGTGTGTGTTGTCGGTGTGTGTGTGTGTGTTGTCGGTGTGTGTGTGTGTTGTCGGTGTGTGTGTGTGTGTGTGTGTGTGTTGTCGGTGTGTGTGTGTTGTCGGTGTGTATGTGTGTGTGTTGTCAGTCTGTGTGTGTGTGTGTCTTGTCGGTGTGTGTGTGTGTGTTGTCGGTGTGTGTGTGTGTGTGTGTTGTCGGTGTGTGTGTGGGTGTGTGTGTGTTGTGTGTGTGTGTGTTGTCGGTGTGTGTGTGTGTGTGTTGTCGGTGTGTGTGTGTGTGTTGTCGGTGTGTGTGTGTGTTGTCGGTGTGTGTGTGTGTGTGTGTGTTGTCGGTGTGTGTGTGTGTTGTCGGTGTGTGTGTGTGTGTGTGTGTGTGTGTGTGTTGTCGGTGTATGTGTGTGTGTTGTCAGTGTGTGTGTGTGTGTGTTGTCGGTGTGTGTGTGTGTGTGTGTTGTCGGTGTGTATGTGTGTGTGTTGTCGGTGTGTGTGTGTGTGTGTGTTGTCGGTGTGTGTGTGTGTGTGTGTTTGTGTTGTCGGTGTGTGTGTGTGTGTGTGTTTGTGTTGTCGGTGTGTGTGTGTGTGTGTTGTGTGTGTGTTGTCGGTGTGTGTGGGTGTTGTCGGTGTGTGTGTGTGTGTGTTGTCGGTGTGTGTGTGTGTGTTGTCGGTGTGTGTGTGTGTTGTCGGTGTGTGTGTGTGTGTGTGTGTGTGTTGTGTGTGTGTGTGTTGTCAGTGTGTGTGTGTGTGTGTGTTGTCGGTGTGTGTGTGTGTGTTGTCGGTGTGTGTGTGTGTTGTCGGTGTGTGTGTGTGTGTGTGTTGTCGATGTGTGCGTGTGTGTTTTGTCGGTGTGTGTGTGTGTGTGTTGTCGGTGTGTGTGTGTGTGTTGTGTGTGTGTGTGTTGTGTGTGTGTGTGTGTGCGGTGTGTGTGTGTGTGTGTTGTCGGTGTGTGTGTGTGTTGTCGGTGTGTGTGTGTGTGGTGTGTGTGTGTGTTGTCGGTGTGTGTGTGTGTTGTCGGTGTGTGTGTGTGTGTTGTCGGTGTGTGTGTGTGTGTGTGTGTTGTCGGTGTGTGTGTGTGTGTGTGTGTGTGTGTGTGTTGTCGGTGTGTGTGTGTGTGTGTGTTTGTGTTGTCGGTGTGTGTGTGTGTGTGTTGTGTGTGTGTTGTCGGTGTGTGTGGGTGTTGTCGGTGTGTGTGTGTGTGTTGTCGGTGTGTGTGTGTGTGTTGTCGGTGTGTGTGTGTGTTGTCGGTGTGTGTGTGTGTGTGTGTGTGTGTTGTGTGTGTGTGTGTTGTCGGTGTGTGTGTGTGTGTGTTGTCGGTGTGTGTGTGTGTGTTGTCGGTGTGTGTGTGTGTGTGTTGTCGGTGTGTGTGTGTGTGTGTGTGTTGTCGATGTGTGCGTGTGTGTTTTGTCGGTGTGTGTGTGTGTGTGTTGTCGGTGTGTGTGTGTGTGTTGTGTGTGTGTGTGTTGTGTGTGTGTGTGTTGTCGGTGTGTGTGTGTGTGTGTGTGTGTTGTCGGTGTGTGTGTGTGTGTTGTCGGTGTGTGTGTGTGTGTGTGTGTGTTGTCGGTGTGTGTGTGTTGTCGGTGTGTGTGTGTGTGTTGTCGGTGTGTGTGTGTGTGTGTGTGTTGTCGGTGTGTGTGTGTGTGTGTTGTCGGTTTGTGTGTGTGTGTTGTCGGTGTGTGTGTGTTGTTGGTGTGTTTGTGTGTGTGTGTTGTCGCTGTGTGTGTGTGTGTGTTGTCGGTGTGTGTGTGTGTGTGTTGTGTGTGTGTGTGTTGTCGGTGTGTGTGTGTGTTGTCGGTGTGTGTGTGTGTATGTGTTGTCGGTGTGTGTGTGTGTGTGTGTGTGTTGTCGGTGTGTGTGTGTGTGTGTTGTCGGTGTGTGTGTGTGTGTGTTGTCGGTATGTGTGTGTGTGTTTGTGTTGTCGGTGTGTGTGTGTGTGTTGTCGGTGTGTGTGTGTGTTGTCGGTGTGTGTGTGTGTGTTGTCGGTGTGTGTGTGTGTGTGTTGTCGGTGTGTGTGTGTGTGTGTTGTCGGTGTGTGTGTTGTCGGTGTGTGTGTGTGTGTGTGTGTGTGTGTTGTCGGTGTGTGTGTGTGTGTTGTCGATGTGTGTGTGTGTGTGTTGTCGGTGTGTGTGTGTGTGTTGTCGGTGTGTATGTGTGTGTGTTGTCAGTGTGTGTGTGTGTGTGTTGTCGGTGTGTGTGTGTTTATGTGTTGTCGGTGTGTGTGTGTGTGTGTTGTCGCTGTGTGTGTGTGTGTTGTCGGTGTGTGTGTGTGTTGTCGGTGTGTGTGTGTGTGTTGTCGGTGTGTGTGTGTGTGTGTTGTCGGTTTGTGTGTGTGTGTGTGTGTTGTCGGTGTGTGTGTGTGTGTTGCCGGTGTGTGTGTGTGTTGTCGGTGTGTGTGTGTGGGTTGTCGGTGTGTGTGTGTGTTGTCGGTGTGTGTGTGTGTGTGTGTGTGTGTGTTGTCGGTGTGTGTGTGTTGTCGGTGTGTGTGTGTGTGTGTGTGTTTGTTGTCGGTGTGTGTGTGTGTGTTGTCGGTGTGTGGGTGTGTGTGTTGTCAGTGTGTGTGTGTGTGTGTGTGTTGTCGGTGTGTGTGTGTGTGTGTTGTCGGTGTGTGTGTGTGTGTGTTGTCGGGGTGTGTGTGTGTGTTGTCGGTGTGTGTGTGTGTGTGTTGTCAGTGTGTGTGTGTGTTGCTGGTGTTTGTGTGTGTGTGTGTTGTCGGTGTGTGTGTGTGTGTTGTCAGTGTGTGTGTGTGTGTGTTGTCGGTTTGTGTGTGTGTGTGTGTGTTGTCGGTGTGTGTGTGTTGCCGGTGTGTGTGTGTGTTGTCGGTGTGTGTGTGTGTGTTGTCGGTGTGTGTGTGTGTTGTCGGTGTGTGTGTGTGTGTGTGTGTGTTGTCGGTGTGTGTGTGTTGTCGGTGTGTGTGTGTGTGTGTGTGTTGTCGGTGTGTGTGTGTGTGTGTTGACGGTGTGTGTGTGTGTGTTGTCGGTGTGTGTGTGTGTGTGTGTGTTGTCGGTGTGTGTGTGTGTGTTGTCGGTGTGTGTGTGTGTGTTGTCGGTGTGTGTGTGTGTGTTGTCGGTGTGTATGTGTGTGTGTTGTCAGTGTGTGTGTGTGTGTTTTGTCGGTGTGTGTGTGTTTATGTGTTGTCGGTGTGTGTGTGTGTGTGTGTTGTCGTTGTGTGTGTGTGTGTTGTCGGTGTGTGTGTGTGTTGTCGGTGTGTGTGTGTGTGTGTGTTGTCGGTGTGTGTTTGTGTGTGTGTTGTCGGTGTGTGTGTGTGTGTGTGTTGTCGGTGTGTGTGTGTGTGTGTGTTGTCGGTGTGTGTGTGGGTGTGTGTGTGTTGTGTGTGTGTGTGTTGTCGGTGTGTGTGTGTGTGTGTTGTCGGTGTGTGTGTGTGTGTTGTCGGTGTGTGTGTGTGTTGTCGGTGTGTGTGTGTGTGTGTGTGTTGTCGGTGTGTGTGTGTGTTGTCGGTGTGTGTGTGTGTGTGTGTGTGTGTGTGTGTTGTCGGTGTATGTGTGTGTGTTGTCGGTGTGTGTGTGTGTGTGTTGTCGGTGTGTGTGTGTGTGTGTGTTGTCGGTGTGTATGTGTGTGTGTTGTCGGTGTGTGTGTGTGTGTGTGTTGTCGGTGTGTGTGTGTGTGTGTGTTTGTGTTGTCGGTGTGTGTGTGTGTGTGTGTTTGTGTTGTCGGTGTGTGTGTGTGTGTGTTGTGTGTGTGTTGTCGGTGTGTGTGGGTGTTGTCGGTGTGTGTGTGTGTGTGTTGTCGGTGTGTGTGTGTGTGTTGTCGGTGTGTGTGTGTGTTGTCGGTGTGTGTGTGTGTGTGTGTGTGTTGTGTGTGTGTGTGTTGTCGGTGTGTGTGTGTGTGTGTTGTCGGTGTGTGTGTGTGTGTTGTCGGTGTGTGTGTGTGTTGTCGGTGTGTGTGTGTGTGTGTGTTGTCGATGTGTGCGTGTGTGTTTTGTCGGTGTGTTTGTGTGTGTGTTGTCGGTGTGTGTGTGTGTGTTGTGTGTGTGTGTGTTGTGTGTGTGTGTTGTCGGTGTGTGTGTGTGTGTGTGTGTGTTGTCGGTGTGTGTGTGTGTTGTCGGTGTGTGTGTGTGTGTGTGTGTTGTCGGTGTGTGTGTGTTGTCGGTGTGTGTGTGTGTGTTGTCGGTGTGTGTGTGTGTGTGTGTGTTGTCGGTGTGTGTGTGTGTGTGTTGTCGGTTTGTGTGTGTGTGTTGTCGGTGTGTGTGTGTTGTTGGTGTGTTTGTGTGTGTGTGTTGTCGCTGTGTGTGTGTGTGTGTTGTCGGTGTGTGTGTGTGTGTTGTGTGTGTGTGTGTTGTCGGTGTGTGTGTGTGTTGTCGGTGTGTGTGTGTGTATGTTTTGTCGGTGTGTGTGTGTGTGTGTGTGTGTTGTCGGTGTGTGTGTGTGTGTGTTGTCGGTGTGTGTGTGTGTGTGTTGTCGGTATGTGTGTGTGTGTTTGTGTTGTCGGTGTGTGTGTGTGTGTTGTCGGTGTGTGTGTGTGTTGTCGGTGTGTGTGTGTGTGTTGTCGGTGTGTGTGTGTGTGTGTTGTCGGTGTGTGTGTGTGTGTGTTGTCGGTGTGTGTGTGTGTTGTCGGTGTGTGTGTGTGTGTGTGTGTGTGTGTGTGTGTTGTCGGTGTGTGTGTGTGTGTTGTCGATGTGTGTGTGTGTGTTGTCGGTGTGTGTGTGTGTGTTGTCGGTGTGTATGTGTGTGTGTTGTCAGTGTGTGTGTGTGTGTGTTGTCGGTGTGTGTGTGTTTATGTGTTGTCGGTGTGTGTGTGTGTTGTCGCTGTGTGTGTGTGTGTTGTCGGTGTGTGTGTGTGTTGTCGGTGTGTGTGTGTGTGTTGTCGGTGTGTGTGTGTGTGTGTTGTCGGTTTGTGTGTGTGTGTGTGTGTTGTCGGTGTGTGTGTGTGTGTTGCCGGTGTGTGTGTGTGTGTTGTCGGTGTTTGTGTGTGTGTTGTCGGTGTGTGTGTGTGTTGTCGGTGTGTGTGTGTGTGTGTGTGTGTGTGTTGTCGGTGTGTGTGTGTTGTCGGTGTGTGTGTGTGTGTGTGTTGTCGGTGTGTGTGTGTGTGTGTGTTGTCGGTGTGTGTGTGTGTGTGTTGTCAGTGTGTGTGTGTGTGTGTGTGTTGTCGGTGTGTGTGTGTGTGTGTTGTCGGTGTGTGTGTGTGTGTGTTGTCGGTGTGTGTGTGTGTGTTGTCGGTGTGTGTGTGTGTGTGTTGTCAGTGTGTGTGTGTGTTGCTGGTGTTTGTGTGTGTGTGTGTTGTCGGTGTGTGTGTGTGTGTTGTCGGTGTGTGTGTGTGTGTTGTCGGTGTGTGTGTGTTGTCGGTGTGTGTGTGTGTGTGTGTTGTCTGTGTGTGTGTGTGTGTGTGTGTTGTCGGTGTGTGTGTGTGTGTTGTCGGTGTGTGTGTGTGTGTTGTCGGTGTGTGTGTGTGTGTGTTGTCGGTGTGTATGTGTGTGTGTTGTCAGTGTGTGTGTGTGTGTGTTGTCGGTGTGTGTGTGTTTATGTGTTGTCGGTGTGTGTGTGTGTGTCTGTTGTCGGTGTGTGTGTGTGTGTTGTCGGTGTGTGTGTGTGTTGTCGGTGTGTGTGTGTTGTCGGTGTGTGTGTGTGTGTTGTCGGTGTGTGTGTGTGTGTGTGTTGTCGGTGTGTGTGTGTGTGTGTGTTGTCGGTGTGTGTGTGTGTGTGTGTGTTGTCGGTGTGTGTGTGGGTGTGTGTGTGTTGTGTGTGTGTGTGTTGTCGGTGTGTGTGTGTGTGTGTTGTCGGTGTGTGTGTGTGTGTTGTCGGTGTGTGTGTGTGTTGTCGGTGTGTGTGTGTGTGTGTGTGTTGTCGGTGTGTGTGTGTGTTGTCGGTGTGTGTGTGTGTGTGTGTGTGTGTGTGTGTTGTCGGTGTATGTGTGTGTGTTGTCGGTGTGTGTGTGTGTGTGTTGTCGGTGTGTGTGTGTGTTGTCGGTGTGTATGTGTGTGTGTTGTCGGTGTGTGTGTGTGTGTGTGTTGTCGGTGTGTGTGTGTGTGTGTGTTTGTGTTGTCGGTGTGTGTGTGTGTGTGTGTTTGTGTTGTCGGTGTGTGTGTGTGTGTGTTGTGTGTGTGTTGTCGGTGTGTGTGGGTGTTGTCGGTGTGTGTGTGTGTTGTCGGTGTGTGTGGGTGTTGTCGGTGTGTGTGTGTGTTGTCGGTGTGTGTGTGTGTGTGTGTGTGTGTTGTGTGTGTGTGTGTTGTCGGTGTGTGTGTGTGTGTGTTGTCGGTGTGTGTGTGTGTGTTGTCGGTGTGTGTGTGTGTTGTCGGTGTGTGTGTGTGTGTGTGTTGTCGATGTGTGCGTGTGTGTTTTGTCGGTGTGTGTGTGTGTGTGTTGTCGGTGTGTGTGTGTGTGTTGTGTGTGTGTGTGTTGTGTGTGTGTGTTGTCGGTGTGTGTGTGTGTGTGTGTGTTGTCGGTGTGTGTGTGTGTTGTCGGTGTGTGTGTGTGTGTGTGTGTGTTGTCGGTGTGTGTGTGTTGTCGGTGTGTGTGTGTGTGTTGTCGGTGTGTGTGTGTGTGTGTGTGTTGTCGGTGTGTGTGTGTGTGTGTTGTCGGTTTGTGTGTGTGTGTTGTCGGTGTGTGTGTGTTGTTGGTGTGTTTGTGTGTGTGTGTTGTCGCTGTGTGTGTGTGTGTGTTGTCGGTGTGTGTGTGTGTGTGTGTTGTGTGTGTGTGTGTTGTCGGTGTGTGTGTGTGTTGTCGGTGTGTGTGTGTGTATGTTTTGTCGGTGTGTGTGTGGTGTGTGTGTGTGTCGGTGTGTGTGTGTGTGTGTTGTCGGTGTGTGTGTGTGTTGTCGGTGTGTATGTGTGTGTGTTGTCGGTGTGTGTGTGTGTGTGTGTTGTCGGTGTGTGTGTGTGTGTGTGTTTGTGTTGTCGGTGTGTGTGTGTGTGTGTGTTTGTGTTGTCGGTGTGTGTGTGTGTGTGTTGTGTGTGTGTTGTCGGTGTGTGTGGGTGTTGTCGGTGTGTGTGTGTGTGTGTTGTCGGTGTGTGTGGGTGTTGTCGGTGTGTGTGTGTGTTGTCGGTGTGTGTGTGTGTGTGTGTGTGTGTTGTGTGTGTGTGTGTTGTCGGTGTGTGTGTGTGTGTGTTGTCGGTGTGTGTGTGTGTGTTGTCGGTGTGTGTGTGTGTTGTCGGTGTGTGTGTGTGTGTGTGTTGTCGATGTGTGCGTGTGTGTTTTGTCGGTGTGTGTGTGTGTGTGTTGTCGGTGTGTGTGTGTGTGTTGTGTGTGTGTGTGTTGTGTGTGTGTGTTGTCGGTGTGTGTGTGTGTGTGTGTGTTGTCGGTGTGTGTGTGTGTTGTCGGTGTGTGTGTGTGTGTGTGTGTGTTGTCGGTGTGTGTGTGTTGTCGGTGTGTGTGTGTGTGTTGTCGGTGTGTGTGTGTGTGTGTGTGTTGTCGGTGTGTGTGTGTGTGTGTTGTCGGTTTGTGTGTGTGTGTTGTCGGTGTGTGTGTGTTGTTGGTGTGTTTGTGTGTGTGTGTTGTTGCTGTGTGTGTGTGTGTGTTGTCGGTGTGTGTTTGTGTGTTGTCGGTGTGTGTGTGTGTGTGTTGTCGGTGTGTGTGTGTGTGTGTTGTGTGTGTGTGTGTGTTGTCGGTGTGTGTGTGTGTGTGTTGTCGGTGTGTGTGTGTGTGTTGTTGGTGTGTGTGTGTGTGTGTTGTGTGTGTGTGTGTTGTCGGTGTGTGTGTGTGTGTGTTGTCGGTGTGTGTGTGTGTGTGTTGTCGGTGTGTGTGTGTGTGTGTTGTCGGTTTGTGTGTGTGTGTGTGTGTTGTCGGTGTGTGTGTGTGTGTGTGTTGTCGGTGTGTGTGTGTGTGTGTTGTCGGTTTGTGTGTGTGTGTGTGTGTTGTCGGTGTGTGTGTGTGTGTTGTCGGTGTGTGTGTGTGTGTGTTGTCGGTGTGTGTGTGTTGTGTGTGTGTGTCGGTGTGTGTGTGTTGTCGGTGTGTGTGTGTGTGTGTGTGTTGTCGGTGTGTGTGTGTGTGTGTTGTCGGTGTGTGTGTGTGTGTGTGTGTTGTCAGTGTGTGTGTGTGTTTTGTCGGTGTGTGTGTGTGTGTGTTGTCAGTGTGTGTGTGTGTGTGTGTTGTCGTTGTGTGTGTGTGTGTGTTGTCGGTGTGTGTGTGTGTGTGTGTTGTCGGTGTGTGTGTGTGTGTGTGTGTGTGTGTGTGTTGTCGGTGTTTGTGTGTGTGTGTTGTCGGTGTGTGTGTGTGTGTGTTGTCGGTGTGTGTGTGTGTGTGTGTGTGTGTGTGTGTGTTGTCGGTGTGTGTGTGTGTGTGTTGTCGGTGTGTGTGTGTGTGTGTGTTGTCGGTGTGTGTGTGTGTGTTGTCGGTGTGTGTGTGTGTGTTGTCGGTGTGTGTGTGTGTGTGTGTTGTCGGTGTCTGTGTGTGTGTTGTCGGTGTGTGTGTGTGTGTTGTCGATGTGTGTGTGTGTGTGTTGTCGGTGTGTGTGTGTGTGCGTTGTGTGTGTGTGTGTTGTCGGTGTGTGTGTGTGTGTTGTTGGTGTGTGTGTGTGTGTGTTGTGTGTGTGTGTGTTGTCGGTGTGTGTGTGTGTGTGTTGTCGGTGTGTGTGTGTGTGTGTTGTCGGTGTGTGTGTGTGTGTGTTGTCGGTGTGTGTGTGTGTGTGTGTTGTCGGTGTGTGTGTGTGTTGTCGGTGTGTGTGTGTGTGTGTTGTCGGTGTCTGTGTGTGTGTTGTCGGTGTGTGTGTGTGTTGTCGGTGTGTGTGTGTGTGTGTTGTCGGTCTGTGTGTGTGTGTGTGTTGTCGGTGTGTGTTTGTGTGTTGTCGGTGTGTGTGTGTGTGTGTTGTCGGTGTGTGTGTGTGTGTGTTGTGTGTGTGTGTGTGTTGTCGGTGTGTGTGTGTGTGTGTTGTCAGTGTGTGTGTGTGTGTGTTGTCGGTGTGTGTGTGTGTGTTGTCGATGTGTGTGTGTGTGTGTTGTCGGTGTGTGTGTGTGTGTGTGTTGTCGGTGTGTTTGTGTGTGTGTGTGTTGCCGGTGTGTGTGTGTGTGTTGTCGGTGTGTGTGTGTGTGTTGTCGGTGTGTATGTGTGTGTTTTCAGTGTGTGTGTGTGTGTTGTCGGTGTGTGTGTGTGTGTGTTGTCGGTGTGTGTGTGTGTGTTGTGTGTGTGTGTCGGTGTGTGTGTGTTGTCGGTGTGTGTGTGTGTGTGTGTGTGTTGTCGGTGTGTGTGTGTGTGTGTTGTCGTTGTTTGTGTGTGTGTTGTCGGTGTGTGTGTGTGTGTTGTTGGTGTGTGTGTGTGTGTGTTGTGTGTGTGTGTGTTGTCGGTGTGTGTGTGTGTGTGTTGTCGGTGTGTGTGTGTGTGTGTTGTCGGTGTGTGTGTGTGTGTGTTGTCGGTGTGTGTGTGTGTGTGTGTGTTGTCGGTGTGTGTGTGTGTTGTCGGTGTGTGTGTGTGTGTGTTGTCGGTGTGTGTGTGTGTGTGCGTTGTGTGTGTGTGTGTGTGTTGTCGGTGTCTGTGTGTGTGTTGTCGGTGTGTGTGTGTGTGTTGTCGATGTGTGTGTGTGTGTGTTGTCGGTGTGTGTGTGTGTGTTGTTGGTGTGTGTGTGTGTGTGTTGTGTGTGTGTGTGTTGTCGGTGTGTGTGTGTGTGTGTTGTCGGTGTGTGTGTGTGTGTGTTGTCGGTGTGTGTGTGTGTGTGTTGTCGGTGTGTGTGTGTGTGTGTGTTGTCGGTGTGTGTGTGTGTTGTCGGTGTGTGTGTGTGTGTGTTGTCGGTGTCTGTGTGTGTGTTGTCGGTGTGTGTGTGTGTTGTCGGTGTGTGTGTGTGTGTGTTGTCGGTCTGTGTGTGTGTGTGTGTTGTCGGTGTGTGTTTGTGTGTTGTCGGTGTGTGTGTGTGTGTGTTGTCGGTGTGTGTGTGTGTGTTGTGTGTGTGTGTGTGTGTTGTCGGTGTGTGTGTGTGTGTGTTGTCAGTGTGTGTGTGTGTGTGTTGTCGGTGTGTGTGTGTGTGTTGTCGATGTGTGTGTGTGTGTGTTGTCGGTGTGTGTGTGTGTGTGTGTTGTCGGTGTGTTTGTGTGTGTGTGTGTTGCCGGTGTGTGTGTGTGTGTTGTCGGTGTGTGTGTGTGTTGTCGGTGTGTATGTGTGTGTGTGTGTTGTCAGTGTGTGTGTGTGTGTTGTCGGTGTGTGTGTGTGTGTGTTGTCGGTGTGTGTGTGTGTGTTGTGTGTGTGTGTCGGTGTGTGTGTGTTGTCGGTGTGTGTGTGTGTGTGTGTTGTCGGTGTGTGTGTGTGTGTGTTGTCGGTGTTTGTGTGTGTGTTGTCGGTGTGTGTGTGTGTGTGTTGTCGGTGTGTGTGTGTGTGTTGTGTGTGTGTGTCGGTGTGTGTGTGTTGTCGGTGTGTGTGTGTGTGTGTGTTGTCGGTGTGTGTGTGTGTGTGTTGTCGGTGTGTGTGTGTGTGTGTTGTCAGTGTGTGTGTGTGTGTGTGTTGTCGGTGTGTGTGTGTGTGTGTTGTCGGTGTGTGTGTGTGTGTGTGTTGTCGGTGTGTGTGTGTGTGTGTTGTCGGTGTGTGTGTGTGTGTGTGTGTTGTCGGTGTGTGTGTGTGTTGTCGGTGTGTGTGTGTGTTGTCGGTGTGTGTGTGTGTTGTCGGTGTGTGTGTGTGTGTGTGTGTTGTCGGTGTGTGTGTGTGTGTTGTCGGTGTGTGTGTGTGTGTTGTCGGTGTGTGTTTGTGTGTTGTCGGTGTGTATGTGTGTGTGTTGTCAGTGTGTGTGTGTGTGTGTTGTCGGTGTGTGTGTGTTTATGTGTTGTCGATGTGTGTGTGTGTGTGTTGTCGGTGTGTGTGTGTTGTCGGTGTGTGTGTGTGTTGTCGGTGTGTGTGTGTGTGTGTGTTGTCGGTGTGTGTGTGTGTGTTGTCGGTTTGTGTGTGTGTGTGTGTGTTGTCGGTGTGTGTGTGTGTGTTGTCGGTGTGTGTGTGTGTGTGTTGTCGGTGTGTGTGTGTTGTGTGTGTGTGTCGGTGTGTGTGTGTTGTCGGTGTGTGTGTGTGTGTGTGTGTTGTCGGTGTGTGTGTGTGTGTGTTGTCGGTGTGTGTGTGTGTGTGTTGTCAGTGTGTGTGTGTGTTTTGTCGGTGTGTGTGTGTGTGTTGTCAGTGTGTGTGTGTGTGTGTGTGTTGTCGTTGTGTGTGTGTGTGTGTTGTCGGTGTGTGTGTGTGTGTGTGTTGTCGGTGTGTGTGTGTGTGTGTGTGTGTGTGTGTGTTGTCGGTGTTTGTGTGTGTGTGTTGTCGGTGTGTGTGTGTGTGTGTTGTCGGTGTGTGTGTGTGTGTGTGTGTGTGTGTGTGTGTTGTCGGTGTGTGTGTGTGTGTGTTGTCGGTGTGTGTGTGTGTGTGTGTGTGTGTGTGTGTGTGTGTGTGTGTGTTGTCGGTGTGTGTGTGTGTGTTGTCGGTGTGTGTGTGTGTGTTGTCGGTGTTTGTGTGTGTGTGTTGTCGGTGTGTGTGTGTGTGTGTGTGTGTGTGTGTGTTGTCGGTGTGTGTGTGTAGGTGTTGTCGGTGTGTGTGTGTGTGTTGTCGGTGTGTGTGTGTGTGTTGTCGGTGTGTATGTGTGTGTGTTGTCAGTGTGTGTGTGTGTGTGTTGTCGGTGTGTGTGTGTTTATGTGTTGTCAGTGTGTGTGTGTGTGTTGTCGGTGTGTGTGTGTGTGTGTGTGTTGTCGGTGTGTGTGTGTTGTCGGTGTGTGTGTGTGTGTGTTGTCGGTGTGTGTGTGTTGTCGGTGTGTGTGTGTGTGTTGTGTCTGTGTGTTGTCGGTGTGTGTGTGTGTGTTGTCGGTGTGTGTGTGTGTGTTGTCGGTGTGTATGTGTGTGTGTTGTCAGTGTGTGTGTGTGTGTGTTGTCGGTGTGTGTGTGTTTATGTGTTGTCAGTGTGTGTGTGTGTGTTGTCGGTGTGTGTGTGTGTGTGTGTGTTGTCGGTGTGTGTGTGTTGTCGGTGTGTGTGTGTGTGTGTTGTCGGTGTGTGTGTGTGTGTGTTGTCGGTGTGTGTGTGTGTGTTGTGTGTGTGTGTGTTGTCGGTGTGTGTGTGTGTGTTGTCGATGTGTGTGTGTGTGTGTTGTCGGTGTGTGTGTGTGTGTGTGTTGTGTGTGTGTGTGTTGTCGGTGTGTGTGTGTGTTGTTGGTGTGTGTGTGTGTGTGTTGTGTGTGTGTGTGTTGTCGGTGTGAGTGTGTGTGTGTTGTCGGTGTGTGTGTGTGTGTGTTGTCGGTGTGTGTGTGTGTGTTGTCGGTGTGTGTGTGTGTGTGTGTTGTCGGTGTGTGTGTGTGTTGTCGGTGTGTGTGTGTGTGTGTGTTGTCGGTGTCTGTGTGTGTGTTGTCGGTGTGTGTGTGTGTGTTGTCGATGTGTGTGTGTGTGTGTGTGTTGTCGGTGTGTGTGTGTGTGCGTTGTGTGTGTGTGTGTTGTCGGTGTGTGTGTGTGTGTTGTTGGTGTGTGTGTGTGTGTGTTGTGTGTGTGTGTGTTGTCGGTGTGTGTGTGTGTGTGTTGTAGGTGTGTGTGTGTGTGTTGTCGGTGTGTGTGTGTGTGTGTTGTCGGTGTGTGTGTGTGTTGTCGGTGTGTGTGTGTGTGTGTGTGTTGTCGGTGTCTGTGTGTGTGTTGTCGGTGTGTGTGTGTGTGTTGTCGATGTGTGTGTGTGTGTGTTGTCGGTGTGTGTGTGTGTGCGTTGTGTGTGTGTGTGTTGTCGGTGTGTGTGTGTGTGATGTTGGTGTGTGTGTGTGTGTGTTGTGTGTGTGTGTGTTGTCGGTGTGTGTGTGTGTGTGTTGTCGGTGTGTGTGTGTGTGTGTTGTCGGTGTGTGTGTGTGTGTGTTGTCGGTGTGTGTGTGTGTGTGTGTGTTGTCGGTGTGTGTGTGTGTTGTCGGTGTGTGTGTGTGTGTGTTGTCGGTGTCTGTGTGTGTGTTGTCGGTGTGTGTGTGTGTTGTCGGTGTGTGTGTGTGTGTGTTGTCGGTCTGTGTGTGTGTGTGTGTTGTCGGTGTGTGTTTGTGTGTTGTCGGTGTGTGTGTGTGTGTGTTGTCGGTGTGTGTGTGTGTGTGTTGTGTGTGTGTGTGTGTTGTCGGTGTGTGTGTGTGTGTGTTGTCAGTGTGTGTGTGTGTGTGTTGTCGGTGTGTGTGTGGGTGTTGTCGATGTGTGTGTGTGTGTGTTGTCGGTGTGTGTGTGTGTGTGTGTTGTCGGTGTGTTTGTGTGTGTGTGTGTTGCCGGTGTGTGTGTGTGTGTTGTCGGTGTGTGTGTGTGTGTTGTCGGTGTGTATGTGTGTGTGTTGTCAGTGTGTGTGTGTGTGTTGTCGGTGTGTGTGTGTGTGTGTTGTCGGTGTGTGTGTGTGTGTTGTGTGTGTGTGTCGGTGTGTGTGTGTTGTCGGTGTGTGTGTGTGTGTGTGTGTGTTGTCGGTGTGTGTGTGTGTGTGTGTTGTCGTTGTTTGTGTGTGTGTTGTCGGTGTGTGTGTGTGTGTGTTGTCGGTGTGTGTGTGTGTGTTGTGTGTGTGTGTCGGTGTGTGTGTGTTGTCGGTGTGTGTGTGTGTGTGTGTGTGTGTGTGTGTGTGTGTGTGTTGTCGGTGTGTGTGTGTGTTGTCGGTGTGTGTGTGTGTTGTCGGTGTGTGTGTGTGTGTGTGTGTTGTCGGTGTGTGTGTGTGTGTTGTCGGTGTGTGTGTGTGTGTTGTCGGTGCGTGTTTGTGTGTTGTCGGTGTGTATGTGTGTGTGTTGTCAGTGTGTGTGTGTGTGTGTTGTCGGTGTGTGTGTGTTTATGTGTTGTCGATGTGTGTGTGTGTGTGTTGTCGGTGTGTGTGTGTGTGTTGTCGGTGTGTGTGTGTGTTGTCGGTGTGTGTGTGTGTGTGTGTTGTCGGTGTGTGTGTGTGTGTTGTCGGTTTGTGTGTGTGTGTGTGTGTTGTCGGTGTGTGTGTGTGTGTTGTCGGTGTGTGTGTGTGTGTGTTGTCGGTGTGTGTGTGTTGTGTGTGTGTGTCGGTGTGTGTGTGTTGTCGGTGTGTGTGTGTGTGTGTGTGTTGTCGGTGTGTGTGTGTGTGTGTTGTCGGTGTGTGTGTGTGTGTGTGTGTGTGTTGTCAGTGTGTGTGTGTGTGTGTTGTCGGTGTGTGTGTGTGTGTGTGTTGTCAGTGTGTGTGTGTGTGTGTGTTGTCGTTGTGTGTGTGTGTGTGTTGTCGGTGTGTGTGTGTGTGTGTGTTGTCGGTTTGTGTGTGTGTGTGTGTGTGTGTGTGTTGTCGGTGTTTGTGTGTGTGTGTTGTCGGTGTGTGTGTGTGTGTGTTGTCGGTGTGTGTGTGTGTGTGTGTGTGTGTTGTCGGTGTGTGTGTGTGTGTGTTGTCGGTGTGTGTGTGTGTGTGTGTGTGTGTGTGTGTGTGTGTTGTCGGTGTGTGTGTGTGTGTTGTCGGTGTGTGTGTGTGTGTTGTCGGTGTTTGTGTGTGTGTGTTGTCGGTGTGTGTGTGTGTGTGTGTGTGTGTGTTGTCGGTGTGTGTGTGTAGGTGTTGTCGGTGTGTGTGTGTGTGTTGTCGGTGTGTGTGTGTGTGTTGTCGGTGTGTATGTGTGTGTGTTGTCAGTGTGTGTGTGTGTGTGTTGTCGGTGTGTGTGTGTTTATGTGTTGTCAGTGTGTGTGTGTGTGTTGTCGGTGTGTGTGTGTGTGTGTGTGTTGTCGGTGTGTGTGTGTTGTCGGTGTGTGTGTGTGTGTGTTGTCGGTGTGTGTGTGTGTGTGTTGTCGGTGTGTGTGTGTGTGTTGTGTGTGTGTGTGTGTGTTGTCGGTGTGTGTGTGTGTGTTGTCGATGTGTGTGTGTGTGTGTTGTCGGTGTGTGTGTGTGTGTGTTGTGTGTGTGTGTGTTGTCGGTGTGTGTGTGTGTGTTGTTGGTGTGTGTGTGTGTGTGTTGTGTGTGTGTGTGTTGTCGGTGCGTGTTTGTGTGTTGTCGGTGTGTATGTGTGTGTGTTGTCAGTGTGTGTGTGTGTGTGTTGTCGGTGTGTGTGTGTTTATGTGTTGTCGATGTGTGTGTGTGTGTGTTGTCGGTGTGTGTGTGTGTGTTGTCGGTGTGTGTGTGTGTTGTCGGTGTGTGTGTGTGTGTGTGTTGTCGGTGTGTGTGTGTGTGTTGTCGGTTTGTGTGTGTGTGTGTGTGTTGTCGGTGTGTGTGTGTGTGTTGTCGGTGTGTGTGTGTGTGTGTTGTCGGTGTGTGTGTGTGTGTGTTGTCGGTGTGTGTGTGTGTGTGTGTTGTCGGTGTGTGTGTGTGTTGTCGGTGTGTGTGTGTGTGTGTGTTGTCGGTGTCTGTGTGTGTGTTGTCGGTGTGTGTGTGTGTGTTGTCGATGTGTGTGTGTGTGTGTTGTCGGTGTGTGTGTGTGTGCGTTGTGTGTGTGTGTGTTGTCGGTGTGTGTGTGTGTGTTGTTGGTGTGTGTGTGTGTGTGTTGTGTGTGTGTGTGTTGTCGGTGTGTGTGTGTGTGTGTTGTCGGTGTGTGTGTGTGTGTGTTGTCGGTGTGTGTGTGTGTGTGTTGTCGGTTTGTGTGTGTGTGTGTGTGTTGTCGGTGTGTGTGTGTGTGTTGTCGGTGTGTGTGTGTGTGTGTGTTGTCGGTGTGTGTGTGTTGTGTGTGTGTGTCGGTGTGTGTGTGTTGTCGGTGTGTGTGTGTGTGTGTGTGTTGTCGGTGTGTGTGTGTGTGTGTTGTCGGTGTGTGTGTGTGTGTGTGTGTGTGTTGTCAGTGTGTGTGTGTGTGTGTTGTTGGTGTGTGTGTGTGTGTGTTGTGTGTGTGTGTGTTGTCGGTGTGTGTGTGTGTGTGTTGTAGGTGTGTGTGTGTGTGTGTGTTGTCGGTGTGTGTGTGTGTGTGTTGTCGGTGTGTGTGTGTGTTGTCGGTGTGTGTGTGTGTGTGTGTTGTCGGTGTCTGTGTGTGTGTTGTCGGTGTGTGTGTGTGTGTTGTCGATGTGTGTGTGTGTGTGTTGTCGGTGTGTGTGTGTGTGCGTTGTGTGTGTGTGTGTTGTCGGTGTGTGTGTGTGTGTTGTTGGTGTGTGTGTGTGTGTGTTGTGTGTGTGTGTGTTGTCGGTGTGTGTGTGTGTGTGTTGTCGGTGTGTGTGTGTGTGTGTTGTCGGTGTGTGTGTGTGTGTGTTGTCGGTTTGTGTGTGTGTGTGTGTGTTGTCGGTGTGTGTGTGTGTGTTGTCGGTGTGTGTGTGTGTGTGTGTTGTCGGTGTGTGTGTGTTGTGTGTGTGTGTCGGTGTGTGTGTGTTGTCGGTGTGTGTGTGTGTGTGTGTGTTGTCGGTGTGTGTGTGTGTGTGTTGTCGGTGTGTGTGTGTGTGTGTGTGTTGTCAGTGTGTGTGTGTGTGTGTTGTTGGTGTGTGTGTGTGTGTGTTGTGTGTGTGTGTGTTGTCGGTGTGTGTGTGTGTGTGTTGTAGGTGTGTGTGTGTGTGTGTGTTGTCGGTGTGTGTGTGTGTGTGTTGTCGGTGTGTGTGTGTGTTGTCGGTGTGTGTGTGTGTGTGTGTTGTCGGTGTCTGTGTGTGTGTTGTCGATGTGTGTGTGTGTGTTGTCGATGTGTGTGTGTGTGTGTTGTCGGTGTGTGTGTGTGTGCGTTGTGTGTGTGTGTGTTGTCGGTGTGTGTGTGTGTGTTGTTGGTGTGTGTGTGTGTGTGTTGTGTGTGTGTGTGTTGTCGGTGTGTGTGTGTGTGTGTTGTCGGTGTGTGTGTGTGTGTGTTGTCGGTGTGTGTGTGTGTGTGTTGTCGGTGTGTGTGTGTGTTGTCGGTGTGTGTGTGTGTGTGTTGTCGGTGTCTGTGTGTGTGTTGTCGGTGTGTGTGTGTGTTGTCGGTGTGTGTGTGTGTGTTGTCGGTCTGTGTGTGTGTGTGTGTTGTCGGTGTGTGTTTGTGTGTTGTCGGTGTGTGTGTGTGTGTGTTGTCGGTGTGTGTGTGTGTGTGTTGTGTGTGTGTGTGTGTTGTCGGTGTGTGTGTGTGTGTGTTGTCAGTGTGTGTGTGTGTGTGTTGTCGGTGTGTGTGTGGGTGTTGTCGATGTGTGTGTGTGTGTGTTGTCGGTGTGTGTGTGTGTGTGTGTTGTCGGTGTGTTTGTGTGTGTGTGTGTTGCCGGTGTGTGTGTGTGTGTTGTCGGTGTGTGTGTGTGTGTTGTCGGTGTGTATGTGTGTGTGTTGTCAGTGTGTGTGTGTGTGTTGTCGGTGTGTGTGTGTGTGTGTTGTCGGTGTGTGTGTGTGTGTTGTGTGTGTGTGTCGGTGTGTGTGTGTTGTCGGTGTGTGTGTGTGTGTGTGTGTGTTGTCGGTGTGTGTGTGTGTGTGTGTTGTCGTTGTTTGTGTGTGTGTTGTCGGTGTGTGTGTGTGTGTGTTGTCGGTGTGTGTGTGTGTGTTGTGTGTGTGTGTCGGTGTGTGTGTGTTGTCGGTGTGTGTGTGTGTGTGTGTGTGTGTGTGTGTGTGTTGTGTTGTCGGTGTGTGTGTGTGTTGTCGGTGTGTGTGTGTGTTGTCGGTGTGTGTGTGTGTGTGTGTGTTGTCGGTGTGTGTGTGTGTGTGTGTTGTCGGTGTGTGTGTGTGTGTTGTCGGTGCGTGTTTGTGTGTTGTCGGTGTGTATGTGTGTGTGTTGTCAGTGTGTGTGTGTGTGTGTTGTCGGTGTGTGTGTGTTTATGTGTTGTCGATGTGTGTGTGTGTGTGTTGTCGGTGTGTGTGTGTGTGTTGTCGGTGTGTGTGTGTGTTGTCGGTGTGTGTGTGTGTGTGTGTTGTCGGTGTGTGTGTGTGTGTTGTCGGTTTGTGTGTGTGTGTGTGTGTTGTCGGTGTGTGTGTGTGTGTTGTCGGTGTGTGTGTGTGTGTGTTGTCGGTGTGTGTGTGTTGTGTGTGTGTGTCGGTGTGTGTGTGTCGTCGGTGTGTGTGTGTGTGTGTTGTCGGTGTGTGTGTGTGTGTGTTGTCGGTGTGTGTGTGTGTGTGTGTGTGTGTTGTCCGTGTGTGTGTGTGTGTTGTCGGTGTGTGTGTGTGTGTGTGTGTTGTCAGTGTGTGTGTGTGTGTGTGTTGTCGTTGTGTGTGTGTGTGTGTTGTCGGTGTGTGTGTGTGTGTGTGTTGTCGGTTTGTGTGTGTGTGTGTGTGTGTGTGTTGTCGGTGTTTGTGTGTGTGTGTTGTCGGTGTGTGTGTGTGTGTGTTGTCGGTGTGTGTGTGTGTGTGTGTGTGTGTTGTCGGTGTGTGTGTGTGTGTGTTGTCGGTGTGTGTGTGTGTGTGTGTGTGTGTGTGTGTGTGTTGTCGGTGTGTGTGTGTGTGTTGTCGGTGTGTGTGTGTGTGTGTTGTCGGTGTTTGTGTGTGTGTGTTGTCGGTGTGTGTGTGTGTGTGTGTGGGTGTGTTGTCGGTGTGTGTGTGTAGGTGTTGTCGGTGTGTGTGTGTGTGTTGTCGGTGTGTGTGTGTGTGTTGTCGGTGTGTATGTGTGTGTGTTGTCAGTGTGTGTGTGTGTGTGTTGTCGGTGTGTGTGTGTTTATGTGTTGTCAGTGTGTGTGTGTGTGTTGTCGGTGTGTGTGTGTGTGTGTGTGTTGTCGGTGTGTGTGTGTTGTCGGTGTGTGTGTGTGTGTGTTGTCGGTGTGTGTGTGTGTGTGTTGTCGGGGTGTGTGTGTGTGTGTTGTGTGTGTGTGTGTTGTCGGTGTGTGTGTGTGTGTTGTCGATGTGTGTGTGTGTGTGTTGTCGGTGTGTGTGTGTGTGTGTTGTGTGTGTGTGTGTTGTCGGTGTGTGTGTGTGTGTTGTTGGTGTGTGTGTGTGTGTGTTGTGTGTGTGTGTGTTGTCGGTGTGTGTGTGTGTGTGTTGTCGGTGTGTGTGTGTGTGTGTTGTCGGTGTGTGTGTGTGTTGTCGGTGTGTGTGTGTGTGTGTGTTGTCGGTGTGTGTGTGTGTTGTCGGTGTGTGTGTGTGTGTGTGTTGTCGGTGTCTGTGTGTGTGTTGTCGGTGTGTGTGTGTGTGTTGTCGATGTGTGTGTGTGTGTGTTGTCGGTGTGTGTGTGTGTGCGTTGTGTGTGTGTGTGTTGTCGGTGTGTGTGTGTGTGTTGTTGGTGTGTGTGTGTGTGTGTTGTGTGTGTGTGTGTTGTCGGTGTGTGTGTGTGTGTGTTGTCGGTGTGTGTGTGTGTGTGTTGTCGGTGTGTGTGTGTGTGTGTTGTCGGTTTGTGTGTGTGTGTGTGTGTTGTCGGTGTGTGTGTGTGTGTTGTCGGTGTGTGAGTGTGTGTGTGTGTGTTGTCGGTGTGTGTGTGTTGTGTGTGTGTGTCGGTGTGTGTGTGTTGTCGGTGTGTGTGTGTGTGTGTGTGTTGTCGGTGTGTGTGTGTGTGTGTTGTCGGTGTGTGTGTGTGTGTGTGTTGTCAGTGTGTGTGTGTGTGTGTTGTCGGTGTGTGTGTGTGTGTGTGTTGTCAGTGTGTGTGTGTGTGTGTGTTGTCGTTGTGTGTGTGTGTGTGTGTTGTCGGTGTGTGTGTGTGTGTGTGTTGTCGGTGTGTGTGTGTGTGTGTGTGTTGTCGGTGTTTGTGTGTGTGTGTTGTCGGTGTGTGTGTGTGTGTGTTGTCGGTGTGTGTGTGTGTGTGTGTGTGTGTGTGTGTTGTCGGTGTGTGTGTGTGTGTGTTGTCGGTGTGTGTGTGTGTGTGTGTGTGTGTGTGTGTGTGTGTGTGTGTGTGTGTGTGTGTGTGTGTGTGTGTTGTCGGTGTGTGTGTGTTGTCGGTGTGTGTGTGTGTGTTGTCGGTGTTTGTGTGTGTGTGTTGTCGGTGTGTGTGTGTGTGTGTGTGTGTGTGTGTTGTCGGTGTGTGTGTAGGTGTTGTCGGTGTGTGTGTGTGTGTTGTCGGTGTGTGTGTGTGTGTTGTCGGTGTGTATGTGTGTGTGTTGTCAGTGTGTGTGTGTGTGTGTTGTCGGTGTGTGTGTGTTTATGTGTTGTCAGTGTGTGTGTGTGTGTTGTCGGTGTGTGTGTGTGTGTGTGTGTTGTCGGTGTGTGTGTGTTGTCGGTGTGTGTGTGTGTGTGTTGTCGGTGTGTGTGTGTGTGTGTTGTCGGTGTGTGTGTGTGTGTTGTGTGTGTGTGTGTTGTCGGTGTGTGTGTGTTGTGTGTGTGTGTCGGTGTGTGTGTGTTGTCGGTGTGTGTGTATGTGTGTGTTGTCGGTGTGTGTGTGTGTGTGTTGTCGGTGTGTGTGTGTGTGTGTGTGTGTGTTGTCAGTGTGTGTGTGTGTGTGTTGTTGGTGTGTGTGTGTGTGTGTTGTGTGTGTGTGTGTTGTCGGTGTGTGTGTGTGTGTGTTGTAGGTGTGTGTGTGTGTGTGTGTTGTCGGTGTGTGTGTGTGTGTGTTGTCGGTGTGTGTGTGTGTTGTCGGTGTGTGTGTGTGTGTGTGTTGTCGGTGTCTGTGTGTGTGTTGTCGGTGTGTGTGTGTGTGTTGTCGATGTGTGTGTGTGTGTGTTGTCGGTGTGTGTGTGTGTGCGTTGTGTGTGTGTGTGTTGTCGGTGTGTGTGTGTGTGTTGTTGGTGTGTGTGTGTGTGTGTTGTGTGTGTGTGTGTTGTCGGTGTGTGTGTGTGTGTGTTGTCGGTGTGTGTGTGTGTGTGTTGTCGGTGTGTGTGTGTGTTGTCGGTGTGTGTGTGTGTTGTCGGTGTGTGTGTGTGTGTGTTGTCGGTGTCTGTGTGTGTGTTGTCGGTGTGTGTGTGTGTTGTCGGTGTGTGTGTGTGTGTGTTGTCGGTCTGTGTGTGTGTGTGTGTTGTCGGTGTGTGTTTGTGTGTTGTCGGTGTGTGTGTGTGTGTGTTGTCGGTGTGTGTGTGTGTGTGTTGTGTGTGTGTGTGTGTTGTCGGTGTGTGTGTGTGTGTGTTGTCAGTGTGTGTGTGTGTGTGTTGTCGGTGTGTGTGTGGGTGTTGTCGATGTGTGTGTGTGTGTGTTGTCGGTGTGTGTGTGTGTGTGTGTTGTCGGTGTGTTTGTGTGTGTGTGTGTTGCCGGTGTGTGTGTGTGTGTTGTCGGTGTGTGTGTGTGTGTTGTCGGTGTGTATGTGTGTGTGTTGTCAGTGTGTGTGTGTGTGTTGTCGGTGTGTGTGTGTGTGTGTTGTCGGTGTGTGTGTGTGTGTTGTGTGTGTGTGTCGGTGTGTGTGTGTTGTCGGTGTGTGTGTGTGTGTGTGTGTGTTGTCGGTGTGTGTGTGTGTGTGTGTTGTCGTTGTTTGTGTGTGTGTTGTCGGTGTGTGTGTGTGTGTGTTGTCGGTGTGTGTGTGTGTGTTGTGTGTGTGTGTCGGTGTGTGTGTGTTGTCGGTGTGTGTGTGTGTGTGTGTGTGTGTGTGTGTGTGTGTGTGTTGTCGGTGTGTGTGTGTGTTGTCGGTGTGTGTGTGTGTTGTCGGTGTGTGTGTGTGTGTGTGTGTTGTCGGTGTGTGTGTGTGTGTGTGTTGTCGGTGTGTGTGTGTGTGTGTGTTGTCGGTGCGTGTTTGTGTGTTGTCGGTGTGTATGTGTGTGTGTTGTCAGTGTGTGTGTGTGTGTGTTGTCGGTGTGTGTGTGTTTATGTGTTGTCGATGTGTGTGTGTGTGTGTTGTCGGTGTGTGTGTGTGTGTTGTCGGTGTGTGTGTGTGTTGTCGGTGTGTGTGTGTGTGTGTGTTGTCGGTGTGTGTGTGTGTGTTGTCGGTTTGTGTGTGTGTGTGTGTGTTGTCGGTGTGTGTGTGTGTGTTGTCGGTGTGTGTGTGTGTGTGTTGTCGGTGTGTGTGTGTTGTGTGTGTGTGTCGGTGTGTGTGTGTGTGTTGTCGGTGTGTGTGTGTGTGTGTTGTCGGTGTGTGTGTGTGTGTGTGTTGTCGGTGTGTGTGTGTGTGTGTGTGTGTGTTGTCAGTGTGTGTGTGTGTGTGTTGTCGGTGTGTGTGTGTGTGTGTGTGTTGTCAGTGTGTGTGTGTGTGTGTGTTGTCGTTGTGTGTGTGTGTGTGTTGTCGGTGTGTGTGTGTGTGTGTGTTGTCGGTTTGTGTGTGTGTGTGTGTGTGTGTGTTGTCGGTGTTTGTGTGTGTGTGTTGTCGGTGTGTGTGTGTGTGTGTTGTCGGTGTGTGTGTGTGTGTGTGTGTGTGTTGTCGGTGTGTGTGTGTGTGTGTTGTCGGTGTGTGTGTGTGTGTGTGTGTGTGTGTGTGTGTGTTGTCGGTGTGTGTGTGTGTGTTGTCGGTGTGTGTGTGTGTGTTGTCGGTGTTTGTGTGTGTGTGTTGTCGGTGTGTGTGTGTGTGTGTGTGGGTGTGTTGTCGGTGTGTGTGTGTAGGTGTTGTCGGTGTGTGTGTGTGTGTTGTCGGTGTGTGTGTGTGTGTTGTCGGTGTGTATGTGTGTGTGTTGTCAGTGTGTGTGTGTGTGTGTTGTCAGTGTGTGTGTGTTTATGTGTTGTCAGTGTGTGTGTGTGTGTTGTCGGTGTGTGTGTGTGTGTGTGTGTTGTCGGTGTGTGTGTGTTGTCGGTGTGTGTGTGTGTGTGTTGTCGGTGTGTGTGTGTGTGTGTTGTCGGTGTGTGTGTGTGTGTTGTGTGTGTGTGTGTTGTCGGTGTGTGTGTGTGTGTTGTCGATGTGTGTGTGTGTGTGTTGTCGGTGTGTGTGTGTGTGTGTTGTGTGTGTGTGTGTTGTCGGTGTGTGTGTGTGTGTTGTTGGTGTGTGTGTGTGTGTGTTGTGTGTGTGTGTGTTGTCGGTGTGTGTGTGTGTGTGTTGTCGGTGTGTGTGTGTGTGTGTTGTCGGTGTGTGTGTGTGTTGTCGGTGTGTGTGTGTGTGTGTGTTGTCGGTGTGTGTGTGTGTTGTCGGTGTGTGTGTGTGTGTGTGTTGTCGGTGTCTGTGTGTGTGTTGTCGGTGTGTGTGTGTGTGTTGTCGATGTGTGTGTGTGTGTGTTGTCGGTGTGTGTGTGTGTGCGTTGTGTGTGTGTGTGTTGTCGGTGTGTGTGTGTGTGTTGTTGGTGTGTGTGTGTGTGTGTTGTGTGTGTGTGTGTTGTCGGTGTGTGTGTGTGTGTGTTGTCGGTGTGTGTGTGTGTGTGTTGTCGGTGTGTGTGTGTGTGTGTTGTCGGTTTGTGTGTGTGTGTGTGTGTTGTCGGTGTGTGTGTGTGTGTTGTCGGTGTGTGTGTGTGTGTGTGTGTGTTGTCGGTGTGTGTGTGTTGTGTGTGTGTGTCGGTGTGTGTGTGTTGTCGGTGTGTGTGTGTGTGTGTGTGTTGTCGGTGTGTGTGTGTGTGTGTTGTCGGTGTGTGTGTGTGTGTGTGTTGTCAGTGTGTGTGTGTGTGTGTTGTCGGTGTGTGTGTGTGTGTGTGTTGTCAGTGTGTGTGTGTGTGTGTGTTGTCGTTGTGTGTGTGTGTGTGTTGTCGGTGTGTGTGTGTGTGTGTGTTGTCGGTGTGTGTGTGTGTGTGTGTGTTGTCGGTGTTTGTGTGTGTGTGTTGTCGGTGTGTGTGTGTGTGTGTTGTCGGTGTGTGTGTGTGTGTGTGTGTGTGTGTGTGTTGTCGGTGTGTGTGTGTGTGTGTTGTCGGTGTGTGTGTGTGTGTGTGTGTGTGTGTGTGTGTATGTGTGTGTGTGTGTGTGTGTGTGTGTGTGTGTGTGTGTTGTCGGTGTGTGTGTGTTGTCGGTGTGTGTGTGTGTGTTGTCGGTGTTTGTGTGTGTGTGTTGTCGGTGTGTGTGTGTGTGTGTGTGTGTGTGTGTTGTCGGTGTGTGTGTAGGTGTTGTCGGTGTGTGTGTGTGTGTTGTCGGTGTGTGTGTGTGTGTTGTCGGTGTGTATGTGTGTGTGTTGTCAGTGTGTGTGTGTGTGTGTTGTCGGTGTGTGTGTGTTTATGTGTTGTCAGTGTGTGTGTGTGTGTTGTCGGTGTGTGTGTGTGTGTGTGTGTTGTCGGTGTGTGTGTGTTGTCGGTGTGTGTGTGTGTGTGTTGTCGGTGTGTGTGTGTGTGTGTTGTCGGTGTGTGTGTGTGTGTTGTGTGTGTGTGTGTTGTCGGTGTGTGTGTGTGTGTTGTCGATGTGTGTGTGTGTGTGTTGTCGGTGTGTGTGTGTGTGTGTTGTGTGTGTGTGTGTTGTCGGTGTGTGTGTGTTGTTGGTGTGTGTGTGTGTGTGTTGTGTGTGTGTGTGTTGTCGGTGTGTGTGTGTGTGTGTTGTCGGTGTGTGTGTGTGTGTGTTGTCGGTGTGTGTGTGTGTGTGTTGTCGGTGTGTGTGTGTGTGTGTGTTGTCGGTGTGTGTGTGTGTTGTCGGTGTGTGTGTGTGTGTGTGTTGTCGGTGTCTGTGTGTGTGTTGTCGGTGTGTGTGTGTGTGTTGTCGATGTGTGTGTGTGTGTGTTGTCGGTGTGTGTGTGTGTGCGTTGTGTGTGTGTGTGTTGTCGGTGTGTGTGTGTGTGTTGTTGGTGTGTGTGTGTGTGTGTTGTGTGTGTGTGTGTTGTCGGTGTGTGTGTGTGTGTGTTGTCGGTGTGTGTGTGTGTGTGTTGTCGGTGTGTGTGTGTGTGTGTTGTCGGTGTGTGTGTGTGTGTGTGTTGTCGGTGTGTGTGTGTGTTGTCGGTGTGTGTGTGTGTGTTGTCGGTGTGTGTGTGTGTGCGTTGTGTGTGTGTGTGTTGTCGGTGTGTGTGTGTGTGTTGTTGGTGTGTGTGTGTGTTGTGTGTGTGTGTGTTGTCGGTGTGTGTGTGTGTGTGTTGTCGGTGTGTGTGTGTGTGTGTTGTCGGTGTGTGTGTGTGTGTGTTGTCGGTGTGTGTGTGTGTTGTCGGTGTGTGTGTGTGTGTGTGTTGTCGGTGTCTGTGTGTGTGTTGTCGGTGTGTGTGTGTGTGTTGTCGATGTGTGTGTGTGTGTGTTGTCGGTGTGTGTGTGTGTGCGTTGTGTGTGTGTGTGTTGTCGGTGTGTGTGTGTGTGTTGTTGGTGTGTGTGTGTGTTGTGTGTGTGTGTGTTGTCGGTGTGTGTGTGTGTGTGTTGTCGGTGTGTGTGTGTGTGTGTTGTCGGTGTGTGTGTGTGTGTGTTGTCGGTGTGTGTGTGTGTGTGTGTGTTGTCGGTGTGTGTGTGTGTTGTCGGTGTGTGTGTGTGTGTGTTGTCGGTGTCTGTGTGTGTGTTGTCGGTGTGTGTGTGTGTTGTCGGTGTGTGTGTGTGTGTGTTGTCGGTCTGTGTGTGTGTGTGTGTTGTCGGTGTGTGTTTGTGTGTTGTCGGTGTGTGTGTGTGTGTGTTGTCGGTGTGTGTGTGTGTGTTGTGTGTGTGTGTCGGTGTGTGTGTGTTGTCGGTGTGTGTGTGTGTGTGTGTTGTCGGTGTGTGTGTGTGTGTGTGTCGGTGTGTGTGTGTGTGTGTTGTCGGTGTGTGTGTGTGTGTGTTGTCGGTGTTTGTGTGTGTGTTGTCGGTGTGTGTGTGTCTGTGTTGTCGGTGTGTGTGTGTGTGTTGTGTGTGTGTGTCGGTGTGTGTGTGTTGTCGGTGTGTGTGTGTGTGTGTGTTGTCGGTGTGTGTGTGTGTGTGTTGTCGGTGTGTGTGTGTGTGTGTTGTCAGTGTGTGTGTGTGTGTGTGTTGTCGGTGTGTGTGTGTGTGTGTTGTCGGTGTGTGTGTGTGTGTGTGTTGTCGGTGTGTGTGTGTGTGTGTGTTGTCGGTGTGTGTGTGTGTGTGTGTGTTGTCGGTGTGTGTGTGTGTTGTC
Source organism: Salmo salar (assembly GCF_965601325.2). Lineage (NCBI taxonomy): Eukaryota > Metazoa > Chordata > Actinopteri > Salmoniformes > Salmonidae > Salmo > Salmo salar. The sequence goes on along the minus strand of NW_027675562.1, from coordinate 270,761 downwards.
GGTGTGTGTGTGTGTTGTCGGTGTGTGTGTGTGTTGTCGGTGTGTGTGTGTGTGTGTGTGTTGTCGGTGTGTGTGTGTGTGTTGTCGGTGTGTGTGTGTGTGTTGTCGGTGTGTGTTTGTGTGTTGTCGGTGTGTATGTGTGTGTGTTGTCAGTGTGTGTGTGTGTGTGTTGTCGGTGTGTGTGTGTTTATGTGTTGTCGATGTGTGTGTGTGTGTGTTGTCGGTGTGTGTGTGTTGTCGGTGTGTGTGTGTGTTGTCGGTGTGTGTGTGTGTGTGTGTTGTCGGTGTGTGTGTGTGTGTGTTGTCGGTTTGTGTGTGTGTGTGTGTGTTGTCGGTGTGTGTGTGTGTGTTGTCGGTGTGTGTGTGTGTGTGTTGTCGGTGTGTGTGTGTTGTGTGTGTGTGTCGGTGTGTGTGTGTTGTCGGTGTGTGTGTGTGTGTGTGTGTTGTCGGTGTGTGTGTGTGTGTGTTGTCGGTGTGTGTGTGTGTGTGTCTGTTGTCAGTGTGTGTGTGTGTTTTGTCGGTGTGTGTGTTGTCAGTGTGTGTGTGTGTGTGTGTTGTCGTTGTGTGTGTGTGTGTGTTGTCGGTGTGTGTGTGTGTGTGTGTGTGTTGTCGGTGTGTGTGTGTGTGTGTGTGTGTGTGTTGTCGGTGTTTGTGTGTGTGTGTTGTCGGTGTGTGTGTGTGTGTGTTGTCGGTGTGTGTGTGTGTGTGTGTGTGTGTGTGTGTGTTGTCGGTGTGTGTGTGTGTGTGTTGTCGGTGTGTGTGTGTGTGTGTGTGTGTGTGTGTGTGTGTGTGTGTTGTCGGTGTGTGTGTGTGTGTTGTCGGTGTGTGTGTGTGTGTTGTCGGTGTTTGTGTGTGTGTGTTGTCGGTGTGTGTGTGTGTGTGTGTGTGTGTGTGTTGTCGGTGTGTGTGTGTAGGTGTTGTCGGTGTGTGTGTGTGTGTTGTCGGTGTGTGTGTGTGTGTTGTCGGTGTGTATGTGTGTGTGTTGTCAGTGTGTGTGTGTGTGTGTTGTCGGTGTGTGTGTGTTTATGTGTTGTCAGTGTGTGTGTGTGTGTTGTTGGTGTGTGTGTGTGTGTGTGTTGTCGGTGTGTGTGTGTTGTCGGTGTGTGTGTGTGTGTGTTGTCGGTGTGTGTGTGTGTGTGTTGTCGGTGTGTGTGTGTGTGTTGTGTGTGTGTGTGTTGTCGGTGTGTGTGTGTGTGTTGTCGATGTGTGTGTGTGTGTGTTGTCGGTGTGTGTGTGTGTGTGTTGTGTGTGTGTGTGTTGTCGGTGTGTGTGTGTGTGTTGTTGGTGTGTGTGTGTGTGTGTTGTGTGTGTGTGTGTTGTCGGTGTGTGTGTGTGTGTGTTGTCGGTGTGTGTGTGTGTGTGTTGTCGGTGTGTGTGTGTGTGTTGTCGGTGTGTGTGTGTGTGTGTGTTGTCGGTGTGTGTGTGTGTGTGTTGTCGGTGTGTGTGTGTGTGTTGTCGGTGTCTGTGTGTGTGTTGTCGGTGTGTGTGTGTGTGTTGTCGATGTGTGTGTGTGTGTGTGTGTTGTCGGTGTGTGTGTGTGTGTTGTTGGTGTGTGTGTGTGTGTGTTGTGTGTGTGTGTGTTGTCGGTGTGTGTGTGTGTGTGTTGTAGGTGTGTGTGTGTGTGTGTGTTGTCGGTGTGTGTGTGTGTGTGTTGTCGGTGTGTGTGTGTGTTGTCGGTGTGTGTGTGTGTGTGTGTTGTCGGTGTCTGTGTGTGTGTTGTCGGTGTGTGTGTGTGTGTTGTCGATGTGTGTGTGTGTGTGTTGTCGGTGTGTGTGTGTGTGCGTTGTGTGTGTGTGTGTTGTCGGTGTGTGTGTGTGTGTTGTTGGTGTGTGTGTGTGTGTGTTGTGTGTGTGTGTGTTGTCGGTGTGTGTGTGTGTGTGTTGTCGGTGTGTGTGTGTGTGTGTTGTCGGTGTGTGTGTGTGTGTGTTGTCGGTGTGTGTGTGTGTGTGTGTGTTGTCGGTGTGTGTGTGTGTTGCCGGTGTGTGTGTGTGTGTGTTGTCGGTGTCTGTGTGTGTGTTGTCGGTGTGTGTGTGTGTTGTCGGTGTGTGTGTGTGTGTGTTGTCGGTCTGTGTGTGTGTGTGTGTTGTCGGTGTGTGTTTGTGTGTTGTCGGTGTGTGTGTGTGTGTGTTGTCGGTGTGTGTGTGTGTGTGTTGTGTGTGTGTGTGTGTTGTCGGTGTGTGTGTGTGTGTGTTGTCAGTGTGTGTGTGTGTGTGTTGTCGGTGTGTGTGTGGGTGTTGTCGATGTGTGTGTGTGTGTGTTGTCGGTGTGTGTGTGTGTGTGTGTTGTCGGTGTGTTTGTGTGTGTGTGTGTTGCCGGTGTGTGTGTGTGTGTTGTCGGTGTGTGTGTGTGTGTTGTCGGTGTGTATGTGTGTGTGTTGTCAGTGTGTGTGTGTGTGTTGTCGGTGTGTGTGTGTGTGTGTTGTCGGTGTGTGTGTGTGTGTTGTGTGTGTGTGTCGGTGTGTGTGTGTTGTCGGTGTGTGTGTGTGTGTGTTGTCGGTGTGTGTGTGTGTGTGTGTTGTCGTTGTTTGTGTGTGTGTTGTCGGTGTGTGTGTGTGTGTGTTGTCGGTGTGTGTGTGTGTGTTGTGTGTGTGTGTCGGTGTGTGTGTGTTGTCGGTGTGTGTGTGTGTGTGTGTGTGTGTGTGTGTGTGTGTGTGTGTGTTGTCGGTGTGTGTGTGTGTTGTCGGTGTGTGTGTGTGTTGTCGGTGTGTGTGTGTGTGTGTGTGTTGTCGGTGTGTGTGTGTGTGTTGTCGGTGTGTGTGTGTGTGTTGTCGGTGCGTGTTTGTGTGTTGTCGGTGTGTATGTGTGTGTGTTGTCAGTGTGTGTGTGTGTGTGTTGTCGGTGTGTGTGTGTTTATGTGTTGTCGATGTGTGTGTGTGTGTGTTGTCGGTGTGTGTGTGTGTGTTGTCGGTGTGTGTGTGTGTTGTCGGTGTGTGTGTGTGTGTGTGTGTTGTCGGTGTGTGTGTGTGTGTTGTCGGTTTGTGTGTGTGTGTGTGTGTTGTCGGTGTGTGTGTGTGTGTTGTCGGTGTGTGTGTGTGTGTGTTGTCGGTGTGTGTGTGTTGTGTGTGTGTGTCGGTGTGTGTGTGTTGTCGGTGTGTGTGTGTGTGTGTGTGTGTTGTCGGTGTGTGTGTGTGTGTGTTGTCGGTGTGTGTGTGTGTGTGTGTGTGTGTTGTCAGTGTGTGTGTGTGTGTGTTGTCGGTGTGTGTGTGTGTGTGTGTGTTGTCAGTGTGTGTGTGTGTGTGTGTTGTTGTTGTGTGTGTGTGTGTGTTGTCGGTGTGTGTGTGTGTGTGTGTTGTCGGTTTGTGTGTGTGTGTGTGTGTGTGTGTTGTCGGTGTTTGTGTGTGTGTGTTGTCGGTGTGTGTGTGTGTGTGTTGTCGGTGTGTGTGTGTGTGTGTGTGTGTGTTGTCGGTGTGTGTGTGTGTGTGTTGTCGGTGTGTGTGTGTGTGTGTGTGTGTGTGTGTGTGTGTGTGTTGTCGGTGTGTGTGTGTGTGTTGTCTGTGTGTGTGTGTGTGTTGTCGGTGTTTGTGTGTGTGTGTTGTCGGTGTGTGTGTGTGTGTGTGTGTGTGTGTGTGTGTCGGTGTGTGTGTGTAGGTGTTGTCGGTGTGTGTGTGTGTGTTGTCGGTGTGTGTGTGTGTGTTGTCGGTGTGTATGTGTGTGTGTTGTCAGTGTGTGTGTGTGTGTGTTGTCGGTGTGTGTGTGTTTATGTGTTGTCAGTGTGTGTGTGTGTGTTGTCGGTGTGTGTGTGTGTGTGTGTGTTGTCGGTGTGTGTGTGTTGTCGGTGTGTGTGTGTGTGTGTTGTCGGTGTGTGTGTGTGTGTGTTGTCGGTGTGTGTGTGTGTGTTGTGTGTGTGTGTGTTGTCGGTGTGTGTGTGTGTGTTGTCGATGTGTGTGTGTGTGTGTTGTCGGTGTGTGTGTGTGTGTGTTGTGTGTGTGTGTGTTGTCGGTGTGTGTGTGTGTGTTGTTGGTGTGTGTGTGTGTGTGTTGTGTGTGTGTGTGTTGTCGGTGTGTGTGTGTGTGTGTTGTCGGTGTGTGTGTGTGTGTGTTGTCGGTGTGTGTGTGTGTGTGTTGTCGGTGTGTGTGTGTGTGTGTGTTGTCGGTGTGTGTGTGTGTTGTCGGTGTGTGTGTGTGTGTGTGTTGTCGGTGTCTGTGTGTGTGTTGTCGGTGTGTGTGTGTGTGTTGTCGATGTGTGTGTGTGTGTGTTGTCGGTGTGTGTGTGTGTGCGTTGTGTGTGTGTGTGTTGTCGGTGTGTGTGTGTGTGTTGTTGGTGTGTGTGTGTGTGTGTTGTGTGTGTGTGTGTTGTCGGTGTGTGTGTGTGTGTGTTGTCGGTGTGTGTGTGTGTGTTGTCGGTGTGTGTGTGTGTGTGTTGTCGGTTTGTGTGTGTGTGTGTGTGTTGTCGGTGTGTGTGTGTGTGTTGTCGGTGTGTGTGTGTGTGTGTGTTGTCGGTGTGTGTGTGTTGTGTGTGTGTGTCGGTGTGTGTGTGTTGTCGGTGTGTGTGTGTGTGTGTTGTCGGTGTGTGTGTGTGTGTGTTGTCGGTGTGTGTGTGTGTGTGTGTGTGTGTTGTCAGTGTGTGTGTGTGTGTGTGTCGGTGTGTGTGTGTGTGTGTGTGTTGTCAGTGTGTGTGTGTGTGTGTGTTGTCGTTGTGTGTGTGTGTGTGTTGTCGGTGTGTGTGTGTGTGTGTGTTGTCGGTGTGTGTGTGTGTGTGTGTGTTGTCGGTGTTTGTGTGTGTGTGTTGTCGGTGTGTGTGTGTGTGTGTTGTCGGTGTGTGTGTGTGTGTGTGTGTGTGTGTGTTGTCGGTGTGTGTGTGTGTGTGTTGTCGGTGTGTGTGTGTGTGTGTGTGTGTGTGTGTGTGTGTGTGTGTGTGTGTGTGTGTGTGTGTGTGTGTGTTGTCGGTGTGTGTGTGTTGTCGGTGTGTGTGTGTGTGTTGTCGGTGTTTGTGTGTGTGTGTTGTCGGTGTGTGTGTGTGTGTGTGTGTGTGTGTGTTGTCGGTGTGTGTGTGTAGGTGTTGTCGGTGTGTGTGTGTGTGTTGTCGGTGTGTGTGTGTGTGTTGTCGGTGTGTATGTGTGTGTGTTGTCAGTGTGTGTGTGTGTGTGTTGTCGGTGTGTGTGTGTTTATGTGTTGTCAGTGTGTGTGTGTGTGTTGTCGGTGTGTGTGTGTGTGTGTGTGTTGTCGGTGTGTGTGTGTTGTCGGTGTGTGTGTGTGTGTGTTGTCGGTGTGTGTGTGTGTGTGTTGTCGGTGTGTGTGTGTGTGTTGTGTGTGTGTGTGTTGTCGGTGTGTGTGTGTGTGTTGTCGATGTGTGTGTGTGTGTGTTGTCGGTGTGTGTGTGTGTGTGTTGTGTGTGTGTGTGTTGTCGGTGTGTGTGTGTTGTTGGTGTGTGTGTGTGTGTGTTGTGTGTGTGTGTGTTGTCGGTGTGTGTGTGTGTGTGTTGTCGGTGTGTGTGTGTGTGTGTTGTCGGTGTGTGTGTGTGTGTGTTGTCGGTGTGTGTGTGTGTGTGTGTTGTCGGTGTGTGTGTGTGTTGTCGGTGTGTGTGTGTGTGTGTTGTCGGTGTCTGTGTGTGTGTTGTCGGTGTGTGTGTGTGTGTTGTCGATGTGTGTGTGTGTGTGTTGTCGGTGTGTGTGTGTGTGCGTTGTGTGTGTGTGTGTTGTCGGTGTGTGTGTGTGTGTTGTTGGTGTGTGTGTGTGTGTGTTGTGTGTGTGTGTGTTGTCGGTGTGTGTGTGTGTGTGTTGTCGGTGTGTGTGTGTGTGTGTTGTCGGTGTGTGTGTGTGTGTGTTGTCGGTGTGTGTGTGTGTGTTGTCGGTGTGTGTGTGTGTTGTCGGTGTGTGTGTGTGTGTTGTCGGTGTGTGTGTGTGTGCGTTGTGTGTGTGTGTGTTGTCGGTGTGTGTGTGTGTGTTGTTGGTGTGTGTGTGTGTTGTGTGTGTGTGTGTTGTCGGTGTGTGTGTGTGTGTGTTGTCGGTGTGTGTGTGTGTGTGTTGTCGGTGTGTGTGTGTGTGTGTTGTCGGTGTGTGTGTGTGTTGTCGGTGTGTGTGTGTGTGTGTTGTCGGTGTGTGTGTGTGTGTGTGTGTGTGTGTGTGTGTCGGTGTGTGTGTGTGTGTGTTGTCGGTGTGTGTGTGTGTGTGTGTGTGTGTGTGTGTGTGTGTGTGTGTGTGTGTGTGTGTGTGTGTGTGTGTGTTGTCGGTGTGTGTGTGTTGTCGGTGTGTGTGTGTGTGTTGTCGGTGTTTGTGTGTGTGTGTTGTCGGTGTGTGTGTGTGTGTGTGTGTGTGTGTGTTGTCGGTGTGTGTGTGTAGGTGTTGTCGGTGTGTGTGTGTGTGTTGTCGGTGTGTGTGTGTGTGTTGTCGGTGTGTATGTGTGTGTGTTGTCAGTGTGTGTGTGTGTGTGTTGTCGGTGTGTGTGTGTTTATGTGTTGTCAGTGTGTGTGTGTGTGTTGTCGGTGTGTGTGTGTGTGTGTGTGTTGTCGGTGTGTGTGTGTTGTCGGTGTGTGTGTGTGTGTGTTGTCGGTGTGTGTGTGTGTGTGTTGTCGGTGTGTGTGTGTGTGTTGTGTGTGTGTGTGTTGTCGGTGTGTGTGTGTGTGTTGTCGATGTGTGTGTGTGTGTGTTGTCGGTGTGTGTGTGTGTGTGTTGTGTGTGTGTGTGTTGTCGGTGTGTGTGTGTTGTTGGTGTGTGTGTGTGTGTGTTGTGTGTGTGTGTGTTGTCGGTGTGTGTGTGTGTGTGTTGTCGGTGTGTGTGTGTGTGTGTTGTCGGTGTGTGTGTGTGTGTGTTGTCGGTGTGTGTGTGTGTGTGTGTTGTCGGTGTGTGTGTGTGTTGTCGGTGTGTGTGTGTGTGTGTTGTCGGTGTCTGTGTGTGTGTTGTCGGTGTGTGTGTGTGTGTTGTCGATGTGTGTGTGTGTGTGTTGTCGGTGTGTGTGTGTGTGCGTTGTGTGTGTGTGTGTTGTCGGTGTGTGTGTGTGTGTTGTTGGTGTGTGTGTGTGTGTGTTGTGTGTGTGTGTGTTGTCGGTGTGTGTGTGTGTGTGTTGTCGGTGTGTGTGTGTGTGTGTTGTCGGTGTGTGTGTGTGTGTGTTGTCGGTGTGTGTGTGTGTGTGTGTTGTCGGTGTGTGTGTGTGTTGTCGGTGTGTGTGTGTGTGTTGTCGGTGTGTGTGTGTGTGCGTTGTGTGTGTGTGTGTTGTCGGTGTGTGTGTGTGTGTTGTTGGTGTGTGTGTGTGTTGTGTGTGTGTGTGTTGTCGGTGTGTGTGTGTGTGTGTTGTCGGTGTGTGTGTGTGTGTGTTGTCGGTGTGTGTGTGTGTGTGTTGTCGGTGTGTGTGTGTGTTGTCGGTGTGTGTGTGTGTGTTGTCGGTGTCTGTGTGTGTGTTGTCGGTGTGTGTGTGTGTGTTGTCGATGTGTGTGTGTGTGTGTTGTCGGTGTGTGTGTGTGTGCGTTGTGTGTGTGTGTGTTGTCGGTGTGTGTGTGTGTGTTGTTGGTGTGTGTGTGTGTTGTGTGTGTGTGTGTTGTCGGTGTGTGTGTGTGTGTGTGTTGTCGGTGTGTGTGTGTGTGTGTTGTCGGTGTATGTGTGTGTGTGTTGTCGGTGTGTGTGTGTGTGTGTGTTGTCGGTGTGTGTGTGTGTTGTCGGTGTGTGTGTGTGTGTGTTGTCGGTGTCTGTGTGTGTGTTGTCGGTGTGTGTGTGTGTTGTCGGTGTGTGTGTGTGTGTGTTGTCGGTCTGTGTGTGTGTGTGTGTGTTGTCGGTGTGTGTTTGTGTGTTGTCGGTGTGTGTGTGTGTGTGTTGTCGGTGTGTGTGTGTGTGTGTTGTGTGTGTGTGTGTGTGTTGTCGGTGTGTGTGTGTGTGTGTTGTCAGTGTGTGTGTGTGTGTGTTGTCGGTGTGTGTGTTTGTGTTGTCGATGTGTGTGTGTGTGTGTTGTCGGTGTGTGTGTGTGTGTGTGTTGTCGGTGTGTTTGTGTGTGTGTGTGTTGCCGGTGTGTGTGTGTGTGTTGTCGGTGTGTGTGTGTGTGTTGTCGGTGTGTATGTGTGTGTGTTGTCAGTGTGTGTGTGTGTGTTGTCGGTGTGTGTGTGTGTGTGTTGTCGGTGTGTGTGTGTGTGTTGTGTGTGTGTGTCGGTGTGTGTGTGTTGTCGGTGTGTGTGTGTGTGTGTGTGTTGTCGGTGTGTGTGTGTGTGTGTTGTCGTTGTTTGTGTGTGTGTTGTCGGTGTGTGTGTGTTGTTGGTGTGTGTGTGTGTGTGTGTGTTGTGTGTGTGTGTGTTGTCGGTGTGTGTGTGTGTGTGTTGTCGGTGTGTGTGTGTGTGCGTTGTGTGTGTGTGTGTTGTCGGTGTGTGTGTGTGTGTTGTTGGTGTGTGTGTGTGTGTGTTGTGTGTGTGTGTGTTGTCGGTGTGTGTGTGTGTGTGTTGTCGGTGTGTGTGTGTGTGTTGTCGGTGTGTGTGTGTGTGTTGTTGGTGTGTGTGTGTGTTGTGTGTGTGTGTGTTGTCGGTGTGTGTGTGTGTGTGTGTGTTGTCGGTGTGTGTGTGTGTGTGTTGTCGGTGTGTTTGTGTGTGTGTGTGTTGCCGGTGTGTGTGTGTGTGTTGTCAGTGTGTGTGTGTGTGTTGTCGGTGTGTATGTGTGTGTGTTGTCAGTGTGTGTGTGTGTGTTGTCGGTGTGTGTGTGTGTGTGTTGTCGGTGTGTGTGTGTGTGTTGTGTGTGTGTGTCGGTGTGTGTGTGTTGTCGGTGTGTGTGTGTGTGTGTGTGTGTTGTCGGTGTGTGTGTGTGTGTGTTGTCGTTGTTTGTGTGTGTGTTGTCGGTGTGTGTGTGTTGTTGGTGTGTGTGTGTGTGTGTTGTGTGTGTGTGTGTTGTCGGTGTGTGTGTGTGTGTGTTGTCGGTGTGTGTGTGTGTGTGTTGTCGGTGTGTGTGTGTGTGTGTTGTCGGTGTGTGTGTGTGTGCGTTGTGTGTGTGTGTGTTGTCGGTGTGTGTGTGTGTGTTGTTGGTGTGTGTGTGTGTGTGTGTGTGTGTGTGTTGTCGGTGTGTGTGTGTGTGTGTTGTCGGTGTGTGTGTGTGTGTTGTCGGTGTGTGTGTGTGTGTTGTTGGTGTGTGTGTGTGTTGTGTGTGTGTGTGTTGTCGGTGTGTGTGTGTGTTGTCGGTGTGTGTGTGTGTGTGTTGTCGGTGTGTGTGTGTGTGTGTTGTCGGTGTGTGTGTGTGTTGTCGGTGTGTGTGTGTGTGTGTGTTGTCGGTGTCTGTGTGTGTGTTGTCGGTGTGTGTGTGTGTGTTGTCGATGTGTGTGTGTGTGTGTTGTCGGTGTGTGTGTGTGTGCGTTGTGTGTGTGTGTGTTGTCGGTGTGTGTGTGTGTGTTGTTGGTGTGTGTGTGTGTGTGTTGTGTGTGTGTGTGTTGTCGGTGTTTGTGTGTGTGTGTTGTCGGTGTGTGTGTGTGTGTGTTGTCGGTGTGTGTGTGTGTGTGTTGTCGGTGTGTGTGTGTGTGTGTGTTGTCGGTGTGTGTGTGTGTTGTCGGTGTGTGTGTGTGTGTGTTGTCGGTGTCTGTGTGTGTGTTGTCGGTGTGTGTGTGTGTTGTCGGTGTGTGTGTGTGTGTGTTGTCGGTCTGTGTGTGTGTGTGTGTTGTCGGTGTGTGTTTGTGTGTTGTCGGTGTGTGTGTGTGTGTGTTGTCGGTGTGTGTGTGTGTGTGTTGTGTGTGTGTGTGTGTTGTCGGTGTGTGTGTGTGTGTGTTGTCAGTGTGTGTGTGTGTGTGTTGTCGGTGTGTGTGTGTGTGTTGTCGATGTGTGTGTGTGTGTGTTGTCGGTGTGTGTGTGTGTGTGTGTTGTCGGTGTGTTTGTGTGTGTGTGTGTTGTCGGTGTGTGTTTGTGTGTTGTCGGTGTGTATGTGTGTGTGTTGTCAGTGTGTGTGTGTGCGTGTTGTCGGTGTGTGTGTGTTTATGTGTTGTCGATGTGTGTGTGTGTGTGTTGTCGGTGTGTGTGTGTGTGTGTGTGTGTGTGTGTGTGTTGTCGGTGTGTGTGTGTGTTGTCGGTGTGTGTGTGTGTGTGTTGTCGGTGTGTGTGTGTGTGTGTGTTGTCGGTGTGTGTGTGTGTTGTCGGTTTGTGTGTGTGTGTGTTGTCGGTGTGTGTGTGTGTGTTGTCGGTGTTTGTGTGTGTGTGTTGTCGGTGTGTGTGTGTGTGTGTGTGTGTGTGTGTTGTCGGTGTGTGTGTGTAGGTGTTGTCGGTGTGTGTGTGTGTGTTGTCGGTGTGTGTGTGTGTGTTGTCGGTGTGTATGTGTGTGTGTTGTCAGTGTGTGTGTGTGTGTTGTCGGTGTGTGTGTGTTTATGTGTTGTCAGTGTGTGTGTGTGTGTTGTCGGTGTGTGTGTGTGTGTGTGTGTTGTCGGTGTGTGTGTGTTGTCGGTGTGTGTGTGTGTGTGTTGTCGGTGTGTGTGTGTGTGTGTTGTCGGTGTGTGTGTGTGTGTGTTGTGTGTGTGTGTGTTGTAGGTGTGTGTGTGTGTGTTGTCGATGTGTGTGTGTGTGTGTTGTCGGTGTGTGTGTGTGTGTGTGTTGTGTGTGTGTGTGTTGTCGGTGTGTGTGTGTGTGTTGTTGGTGTGTGTGTGTGTGTGTTGTGTGTGTGTGTGTTGTCGGTGTGTGTGTGTGTGTGTTGTCGGTGTGTGTGTGTGTGTGTTGTCGGTGTGTGTGTGTGTGTGTTGTCGGTGTGTGTGTGTGTGTGTGTTGTTGGTGTGTGTGTGTGTGTGTGTTGTCGGTGTGTGTGTGTGTGAGTTGTCGGTGTGTGTGTGTGTGTGTGTGTGTGTGTGTGTGTGTTGTCGGTGTGTGTGTGTGTTGTCGGTGTGTGTGTGTGTTGTCGGTGTGTGTGTGTGTGTTGTCGGTGTGTGTGTGTATGTTGTCGGTGTGTGTTTGTGTGTTGTCGGTGTGTATGTGTGTGTGTTGTCAGTGTGTGTGTGTGCGTGTTGTCGGTGTGTGTGTGTTTATGTGTTGTCGATGTGTGTGTGTGTGTGTTGTCGGTGTGTGTGTGTGTGTGTGTGTGTGTGTGTGTGTTGTCGGTGTGTGTGTGTGTTGTCGGTGTGTGTGTGTGTGTGTGTTGTCGGTGTGTGTGTGTGTGTGTGTTGTCGGTGTGTGTGTGTGTTGTCGGTGTGTGTGTGTGTGTGTTGTCGGTGTCTGTGTGTGTGTTGTTGGTGTGTGTGTGTGTTGTGTGTGTGTGTGTTGTCGGTGTGTGTGTGTGTGTGTGTGTTGTCGGTGTGTGTGTGTGTGTGTTGTCGGTGTGTGTGTGTGTGTTGTCGGTGTGTGTGTGTGTGTTGTTGGTGTGTGTGTGTGTTGTGTGTGTGTGTGTTGTCGGTGTGTGTGTGTGTGTGTGTGTTGTCGGTGTGTGTGTGTGTGTGTTGTCGGTGTGTTTGTGTGTGTGTGTGTTGCCGGTGTGTGTGTGTGTGTTGTCAGTGTGTGTGTGTGTGTTGTCGGTGTGTATGTGTGTGTGTTGTCAGTGTGTGTGTGTGTGTTGTCGGTGTGTGTGTGTGTGTGTTGTCGGTGTGTGTGTGTGTGTTGTGTGTGTGTGTCGGTGTGTGTGTGTTGTCGGTGTGTGTGTGTGTGTGTGTGTGTTGTCGGTGTGTGTGTGTGTGTGTTGTCGTTGTTTGTGTGTGTGTTGTCGGTGTGTGTGTGTTGTTGGTGTGTGTGTGTGTGTGTTGTGTGTGTGTGTGTTGTCGGTGTGTGTGTGTGTGTGTTGTCGGTGTGTGTGTGTGTGTGTTGTCGGTGTGTGTGTGTGTGTGTTGTCGGTGTGTGTGTGTGTGCGTTGTGTGTGTGTGTGTTGTCGGTGTGTGTGTGTGTGTTGTTGGTGTGTGTGTGTGTGTGTTGTGTGTGTGTGTGTTGTCGGTGTGTGTGTGTGTGTGTTGTCGGTGTGTGTGTGTGTGTTGTCGGTGTGTGTGTGTGTGTTGTTGGTGTGTGTGTGTGTTGTGTGTGTGTGTGTTGTCGGTGTGTGTGTGTGTTGTCGGTGTGTGTGTGTGTGTGTTGTCGGTGTGTGTGTGTGTGTGTTGTCGGTGTGTGTGTGTGTTGTCGGTGTGTGTGTGTGTGTGTGTTGTCGGTGTCTGTGTGTGTGTTGTCGGTGTGTGTGTGTGTGTTGTCGATGTGTGTGTGTGTGTGTTGTCGGTGTGTGTGTGTGTGCGTTGTGTGTGTGTGTGTTGTCGGTGTGTGTGTGTGTGTTGTTGGTGTGTGTGTGTGTGTGTTGTGTGTGTGTGTGTTGTCGGTGTTTGTGTGTGTGTGTTGTCGGTGTGTGTGTGTGTGTGTTGTCGGTGTGTGTGTGTGTGTGTTGTCGGTGTGTGTGTGTGTGTGTGTTGTCGGTGTGTGTGTGTGTTGTCGGTGTGTGTGTGTGTGTGTTGTCGGTGTCTGTGTGTGTGTTGTCGGTGTGTGTGTGTGTTGTCGGTGTGTGTGTGTGTGTGTTGTCGGTCTGTGTGTGTGTGTGTGTTGTCGGTGTGTGTTTGTGTGTTGTCGGTGTGTGTGTGTGTGTGTTGTCGGTGTGTGTGTGTGTGTGTTGTGTGTGTGTGTGTGTTGTCGGTGTGTGTGTGTGTGTGTTGTCAGTGTGTGTGTGTGTGTGTTGTCGGTGTGTGTGTGTGTGTTGTCGATGTGTGTGTGTGTGTGTTGTCGGTGTGTGTGTGTGTGTGTGTTGTCGGTGTGTTTGTGTGTGTGTGTGTTGTCGGTGTGTGTTTGTGTGTTGTCGGTGTGTATGTGTGTGTGTTGTCAGTGTGTGTGTGTGCGTGTTGTCGGTGTGTGTGTGTTTATGTGTTGTCGATGTGTGTGTGTGTGTGTTGTCGGTGTGTGTGTGTGTGTGTGTGTGTGTGTGTGTGTGTTGTCGGTGTGTGTGTGTTGTCGGTGTGTGTGTGTGTGTGTTGTCGGTGTGTGTGTGTGTGTGTGTTGTCGGTGTGTGTGTGTGTTGTCGGTTTGTGTGTGTGTGTGTTGTCGGTGTGTGTGTGTGTGTTGTCGGTGTTTGTGTGTGTGTGTTGTCGGTGTGTGTGTGTGTGTGTGTGTGTGTGTGTTGTCGGTGTGTGTGTGTAGGTGTTGTCGGTGTGTGTGTGTGTGTTGTCGGTGTGTGTGTGTGTGTTGTCGGTGTGTATGTGTGTGTGTTGTCAGTGTGTGTGTGTGTGTTGTCGGTGTGTGTGTGTTTATGTGTTGTCAGTGTGTGTGTGTGTGTTGTCGGTGTGTGTGTGTGTGTGTGTGTTGTCGGTGTGTGTGTGTTGTCGGTGTGTGTGTGTGTGTGTTGTCGGTGTGTGTGTGTGTGTGTTGTCGGTGTGTGTGTGTGTGTTGTGTGTGTGTGTGTTGTAGGTGTGTGTGTGTGTGTTGTCGATGTGTGTGTGTGTGTGTTGTCGGTGTGTGTGTGTGTGTGTGTTGTGTGTGTGTGTGTTGTCGGTGTGTGTGTGTGTGTTGTTGGTGTGTGTGTGTGTGTGTTGTGTGTGTGTGTGTTGTCGGTGTGTGTGTGTGTGTGTTGTCGGTGTGTGTGTGTGTGTGTTGTCGGTGTGTGTGTGTGTGTGTTGTCGGTGTGTGTGTGTGTGTGTGTTGTTGGTGTGTGTGTGTGTGTGTGTTGTCGGTGTGTGTGTGTGTGAGTTGTCGGTGTGTGTGTGTGTGTGTGTGTGGTGTGTGTGTGTGTTGTCGGTGTGTGTGTGTGTTGTCGGTGTGTGTGTGTGTTGTCGGTGTGTGTGTGTGTGTTGTCGGTGTGTGTGTGTGTGTTGTCGGTGTGTGTTTGTGTGTTGTCGGTGTGTATGTGTGTGTGTTGTCAGTGTGTGTGTGTGCGTGTTGTCGGTGTGTGTGTGTTTATGTGTTGTCGATGTGTGTGTGTGTGTGTTGTCGGTGTGTGTGTGTGTGTGTGTGTGTGTGTGTGTGTGTGTTGTCGGTGTGTGTGTGTGTTGTCGGTGTGTGTGTGTGTGTGTGTTGTCGGTGTGTGTGTGTGTGTGTGTTGTCGGTGTGTGTGTGTGTTGTCGGTGTGTGTGTGTGTGTGTTGTCGGTGTCTGTGTGTGTGTTGTCGGTGTGTGTGTGTGTGTTGTCGATGTGTGTGTGTGTGTGTTGTCGGTGTGTGTGTGTGTGCGTTGTGTGTGTGTGTGTTGTCGGTGTGTGTGTGTGTGTTGTTGGTGTGTGTGTGTGTGTGTTGTGTGTGTGTGTGTTGTCGGTGTGTGTGTGTGTGTGTTGTCGGTGTGTGTGTGTGTGTGTTGTCGGTGTGTGTGTGTGTGTGTTGTCGGTGTGTGTGTGTGTGTGTGTTGTCGGTGTGTGTGTGTGTTGTCGGTGTGTGTGTGTGTGTTGTCGGTGTGTGTGTGTGTGTGTGTTGTCGGTGTCTGTGTGTGTGTTGTCGGTGTGTGTGTGTGTTGTCTGTGTGTGTGTGTGTTGTCGGTCTGTGTGTGTGTGTGTGTTGTCGGTGTGTGTTTGTGTGTTGTCGGTGTGTGTGTGTGTGTGTTGTCGGTGTGTGTGTGTGTGTGTTGTGTGTGTGTGTGTGTGTTGTCGGTGTGTGTGTGTGTGTGTTGTCAGTGTGTGTGTGTGTGTGTTGTCGGTGTGTGTGTGTGTGTTGTCGATGTGTGTGTGTGTGTGTTGTCGGTGTGTGTGTGTGTGTTGTCGGTGTGTGTGTGTGTGTGTGTGTGTTGCCGGTGTGTGTGTGTGTGTTGTCGGTGTGTGTGTGTGTGTTGTCGGTGTGTATGTGTGTGTGTTGTCAGTGTGTGTGTGTGTGTTGTCGGTGTGTGTGTGTGTGTGTTGTCGGTGTGTGTGTGTGTGTTGTGTGTGTGTGTCGGTGTGTGTGTGTTGTCGGTGTGTGTGTGTGTGTGTGTTGTCGGTGTGTGTGTGTGTGTGTTGTCGGTGTTTGTGTGTGTGTTGTCGGTGTGTGTGTGTGTGTGTTGTCGGTGTGTGTGTGTGTGTTGTGTGTGTGTGTCGGTGTGTGTGTGTTGTCGGTGTGTGTGTGTGTGTGTGTTGTCGGTGTGTGTGTGTGTGTGTGTTGTCGGTGTGTGAGTGTGTGTGTTGTCAGTGTGTGTGTGTGTGTGTGTTGTCGGTGTGTGTGTGTGTTGTTGGTGTGTGTGTGTGTGTGTGTTGTCGGTGTGTGTGTGTGTTAGTTGTCGGTGTGTGTGTGTGTGTGTGTGTGTGTGTGTGTTGTCGGTGTGTGTGTGTGTTGTCGGTGTGTGTGTGTGTTGTCGGTGTGTGTGTGTGTGTTGTCGGTGTGTGTTTGTGTGTTGTCGGTGTGTATGTGTGTGTGTTGTCAGTGTGTGTGTGTGCGTGTTGTCGGTGTGTGTGTGTTTATGTGTTGTCGATGTGTGTGTGTGTGTGTTGTCGGTGTGTGTGTGTGTGTGTGTGTGTGTTGTCGGTGTGTGTGTGTGTTGTCGGTGTGTGTGTGTTGTCGGTGTGTGTGTGTGTGTGTGTGTTGTCGGTGTGTATGTGTGTGTTGTCGGAGTGTGTGTGTGTGTTGTCGGTGTGTGTTTGTGTGTTGTCGGTGTGTATGTGTGTGTGTTGTCAGTGTGTGTGTGTGTGTGTTGTCGGTGTGTGTGTGTTTATGTGTTGTCGATGTGTGTGTGTGTGTGTTGTCGGTGTGTGTGTGTGTGTGTTGTGTGTGTGTGTTGTCGGTGTGTGTGTGTGTGTTGTTGGTGTGTGTGTGTGTGTGTTGTGTGTGTGTGTGTTGTCGGTGTGTGTGTGTGTGTGTTGTCGGTGTGTGTGAGTGTGTGTTGTCGGTGTGTGTGTGTGTGTGTTGTCGGTGTGTGTGTGTGTGTGTGTTGTCGGTGTGTGTGTGTGTTGTCGGTGTGTGTGTGTGTGTGTGTTGTCGGTGTCTGTGTGTGTGTTGTCGGTGTGTGTGTGTGTGTTGTCGATGTGTGTGTGTGTGTGTTGTCGGTGTGTGTGTGTGTGCGTTGTGTGTGTGTGTGTTGTCGGTGTGTGTGTCTGTGTGTGTGTGTGTTGTGTGTGTGTGTGTTGTCGGTGTGTGTGTGTGTGTGTTGTCGGTGTGTGTGTGTGTGTGTTGTCGGTGTGTGTGTGTGTGTGTGTTGTCGGTGTGTGTGTGTGTGTGTGTTGTCGGTGTGTGTGTGTGTTGTCGGTGTGTGTGTGTGTGTGTTGTCGGTGTCTGTGTGTGTGTTGTCGGTGTGTGTGTGTGATGTCGGTGTGTGTGTGTGTGTGTGTTGTCGGTCTGTGTGTGTGTGTGTGTTGTCGGTGTGTGTTTGTGTGTTGTCGGTGTGTGTGTGTGTGTGTTGTCGGTGTGTGTGTGTGTGTGTTGTGTGTGTGTGTGTGTGTTGTCGGTGTGTGTGTGTGTGTGTTGTCAGTGTGTGTGTGTGTGTGTTGTCGGTGTGTGTGTGTGTGTTGTCGATGTGTGTGTGTGTGTGTTGTCGGTGTGTGTGTGTGTGTGTGTTGTCGGTGTGTTTGTGTGTGTGTGTGTTGCCGGTGTGTGTGTGTGTGTTGTCGGTGTGTGTGTGTGTGTTGTCGGTGTGTATGTGTGTGTGTTGTCAGTGTGTGTGTGTGTGTTGTCGGTGTGTGTGTGTGTGTGTTGTCGGTGTGTGTGTGTGTGTTGTGTGTGTGTGTCGGTGTGTGTGTGTTGTCGGTGTGTGTGTGTGTGTGTGTGTGTTGTCGGTGTGTGTGTGTGTGTGTTGTCGGTGTTTGTGTGTGTGTTGTCGGTGTGTGTGTGTTTGTGTGTTGTCGGTGTGTGTGTGTGTGTTGTGTGTGTGTGTCGGTGTGTGTGTGTTGTCGGTGTGTGTGTGTGTGTGTGTTGTCGGTGTGTGTGTGTGTGTGTTGTCGGTGTGTGTGTGTGTGTGTTGTCAGTGTGTGTGTGTGTGTGTGTTGTCGGTGTGTGTGTGTGTGTGTTGTCGGTGTGTGTGTGTGTGTGTTGTCGGTGTGTGTGTGTGTTGTCGGTGTGTGTGTGTGTTGTCGGTGTGTGTGTGTGTGTGTGTGTGTTGTCGGTGTGTGTGTGTGTGTTGTCGGTGTGTGTGTGTGTGTTGTCGGTGTGTGTTTGTGTGTTGTCGGTGTGTATGTGTGTGTGTTGTCAGTGTGTGTGTGTGTGTGTTGTCGGTGTGTGTGTGTTTATGTGTTGTCGATGTGTGTGTGTGTGTGTTGTCGGTGTGTGTGTGTGTGTGTGTTGTCGGTGTGTGTGTGTGTTGTCGGTGTGTGTGTGTGTGTGTGTTGTCGGTGTGTGTGTGTGTGTGTTGTCGGTTTGTGTGTGTGTGTGTGTGTTGTCGGTGTGTGTGTGTTGTCGGTGTGTGTGTGTGTGTGTTGTCGGTGTGTGTGTGTTGTGTGTGTGTGTCGGTGTGTGTGTGTGTTGTCGGTGTGTGTGTGTGTGTGTGTGTTGTCGGTGTGTGTGTGTGTGTGTTGTCGGTGTGTTTGTGTGTGTGTGTGTGTTGTCAGTGTGTGTGTGTGTGTGTTGTGTGTGTGTGTGTGTGTGTGTGTGTTGTCAGTGTGTGTGTGTGTGTGTGTTGTCGTTGTGTGTGTGTGTGTGTTGTCGGTGTGTGTGTGTGTGTGTTGTCGGTGTTTGTGTGTGTGTTGTCGGTGTGTGTGTGTTTGTGTGTTGTCGGTGTGTGTGTGTGTGTTGTGTGTGTGTGTCGGTGTGTGTGTGTTGTCGGTGTGTGTGTGTGTGTGTGTTGTCGGTGTGTGTGTGTGTGTGTTGTCGGTGTGTGTGTGTGTGTGTTGTCAGTGTGTGTGTGTGTGTGTGTTGTCGGTGTGTGTGTGTGTGTGTTGTCGGTGTGTGTGTGTGTGTGTTGTCGGTGTGTGTGTGTGTTGTCGGTGTGTGTGTGTGTTGTCGGTGTGTGTGTGTGTGTGTGTGTGTTGTCGGTGTGTGTGTGTGTGTTGTCGGTGTGTGTGTGTGTGTTGTCGGTGTGTGTTTGTGTGTTGTCGGTGTGTATGTGTGTGTGTTGTCAGTGTGTGTGTGTGTGTGTTGTCGGTGTGTGTGTGTTTATGTGTTGTCGATGTGTGTGTGTGTGTGTTGTCGGTGTGTGTGTGTGTGTGTGTTGTCGGTGTGTGTGTGTGTTGTCGGTGTGTGTGTGTGTGTGTGTTGTCGGTGTGTGTGTGTGTGTGTTGTCGGTTTGTGTGTGTGTGTGTGTGTTGTCGGTGTGTGTGTGTTGTCGGTGTGTGTGTGTGTGTGTTGTCGGTGTGTGTGTGTTGTGTGTGTGTGTCGGTGTGTGTGTGTGTTGTCGTGTGTGTGTGTGTGTGTGTGTTGTCGGTGTGTGTGTGTGTGTTGTCGGTGTGTTTGTGTGTGTGTGTGTGTTGTCAGTGTGTGTGTGTGTGTGTTGTGTGTGTGTGTGTGTGTGTGTGTGTTGTCAGTGTGTGTGTGTGTGTGTGTTGTCGTTGTGTGTGTGTGTGTGTTGTCGGTGTGTGTGTGTCTGTGTGTTGTCGGTGTGTGTGTGTGTGTGTGTGTGTG